>NC_083282.1:11933918-12084280 GCF_963506605.1 Zootoca vivipara | reverse complement strand
AACTTGGCACCTATGCAGCCACCGCCCCCAACAGCCCAATGTGGACAGGACATACTTGGCTAAACAAATGTAAAATGTCATTTGGAAAAGGGGAAATGGAACCAGGGAGGCAGAAATAGTTTCCTGGGGGAGGGCATGACTGGCTGGAACCTTGAATGAGCCACAGTGGAGATGTATTGCAGCATTCTTTGGGAGGCCCCACATGCTACGGAGTATTTATGATGTTTTTTACATCCAGGGAAGCATATGATATCTTGACTGACAAGACTGAAAGAAATTGAAATTCATAATAGAATATTTTCTCCTTTTGCACTCTATTCTCTGTCAGTGTTTATTCATCTGTTATTCAAACAGAGCTTGGGTAAGCATCCTTTGGCTACATCCTTTGGCTACAATAATAAGGCAGGAAAATATCGCTGGAGTTTTTCTTAGCATTGTGCAAAGTGACAGACAAGGCCATTTAGATTGCTGCCTAGGCAGCCACTTTAAAATGCTGATTTTGACAGGGCTAATGCAAAGTACATTTTACACAGAGCTATATTTACCACCAATTGTTAAATCCAAGAACAGCCATCTTCCACTTTGTCTTCACGAGATGAATCAGTAAAACACAGACACTCCAAGCGTTCGTAGCTGAAATGATGTTATTCAATGTAGGACTGGAGTTCAAATCAATTATCAAATGTTAATTCTTTGTAGCAATAAGCAGACCTTCCCTATCCACTTTTTTAAAAATCCAGAGTAAACAGATGAATTCTACCAGACACCTGGTAGAAGTTCACAAATTAATCCATGCTGTGGATTGAGTCTGGTGCGAAGAAAATTCTTAAATCCCTTTTCAATGTTTGCTGGAGTCCTCTTTGCCACTTCTCAAGCTTACTGGGGCGAAGGGATGGTTGGTAGCTGGGAAAGGCTCCTGGACATTCTGCAATAGGGCTTGATACCCTAGATGCATGGGTCAAATTGTTAGCATATTAGTAGTGCATCATGGAATCAGTTGCTAACTGTTGACTCCACTCACATAATTATGGGCACTGTAGATTATATTTCCCAGCAACCCTTAACAAACTACAGTGCCCACAACACCATAGCTGCCAAGTTATCCCTTTTTTTACAGGGATTTTCCCTTATGCTGAATAGGCTTCCTCGCAAGAAAAGGGAAAACTTGGCAGCTATGCACAACACATTGAAGAGGATAGTGTGTTTTAAAGGTGTTTTAAAGGTATAGCTCATGCATTTTCCCTCTCCACTGAACATAGGGGGAGGCAGGTTTGGAGTTTCCATTTATGTTGTGTAGCAAACTGCACTTTCCCATTCTATCCTAATATTTGGAAAGTGTAGTGTCAAGAAAATCAGCTTTTTCTGTTCTGGCCTTCTCCCAAAGCCTTTTTCTGGGTGAAGAAGGGACCTCATGAGAAAGCCGTTTCTTTCTCACTAATTGTATGAGATCTCATAGCTTGCACGAGTGAAGCGGGGTATCCAAGGTCAAGATGAAGCTTCACTAATTGGGTCTGGAGCCCTCTGTGGTGAAGTAGCATGTGCACTCAGTTCTGTAGACCTTGGTCTGATTGGCCAAGGTCATGTCAGTTGCTATGAACTATGCAAGCTACCCACATTCCTTTTGTGTGATGCCTCACTTCCTAGTTTCTGGGGTCTGTGCCTGACATTTTGCCTTGCCTTTCCATTTACAATTTTCTTCCTGGCATCCATGCTACTTGCTGTGTTTCTGCTGTATTTTTGCCTGTTGGTGATGTATTATTTCTTGTTGGAATTGTCTGCATTTGTGCCTTCAGTATTTCACCATTAAGAAACTGTCATCCATGTTGGACTCCCTTCCCTTCAAGTATTTTTTGATCATGGGATCTCATCCATTAGTTCCTTAGATTTTTTAAATCGGCTTTCTTAAAGCCCAGATTTTGTGTCTGACTATACTGAGCTTTTCCTTGCCTCTGTGTCATGAAACCCAAGAGGATACAATCACTTCCTCCCAAGGTTCCTACGACTTCCACTTTGTCAATCAGTTCCTCTCTGTTGGTGATAGGTCCAAGATAGGTGATCCCCTTCTTGCATCTTCTACCTACTGGGGAATGAAATTGTCCATGAGGCAATTGAGGAATTTGTTGGAGCTTGCATTCTTGGCAGAGTTTGAGTTCCAACAGATATCAGGGTAGTTCTAGTTAACTTCTTTTCTTGCCCTCATTCCTGCCTAGGCCCTTAATCACATTCCAAAGGATACCTGTGCATTTTGCTGATTAGAGTACAATAAATTTAATAATCCTTGAACAGTAAGAACTCGTGTTGCAGTTTCACAGCTCATGAAATGTGTCAGTTTAAGATATGAGACAAATACCGTTCTCTCCCTCCGCCACCGCCTTTTCTCTCTGTCTCTCTCTCTCTCTCTTGCAAAGCACTGTGACTTCACAGTAGCCTTATCTCTCATTACTCTGGATACAATGTGATATTCATTAGAAAAGAATACAGGACATGATTTCATTAAGAGTTAGCAAGTTCTCTTCTTAGCAACCTTCCCTCCTGCTCCCACCCCCCCCCCCCCCGGTTTTGTACTGCAAGAGAATATAATGCAAACCTTTCTTATCACATATAAACAGCACACCAACTTTGTACATTGCATGTTGTTCTTGAACAAGTAAGTGGAGATAGTGAAGGTTCCTTTGGCACGTCACTGCAAGATTATAGAATTATGGGATGGCTGAAAGTAGGGCACGAGCACAGTAGTGCTTGTATCTCCCTTTTAAAGCCATCCAAATTGGTGGCTGTTACTAGTAGTTAATTCCATAGTTGAGCTTCCTTGCATTTTTTCTAAACTCTAAAACCACATTATTATTATTATTATTATTATTATTATTATTATTATTATTAGGTTGTAACCAATATTTGCCCTACTCAGAGAAGATTCATTAAAAAGAATGACCAACTTAGGCCCATTAATCCCAATGTCTCTACTAGATACAACTCTTCATATTTATAAATCGTCCACTCAGATATTCAATTTGTTTTGCACACACTTCTTGGTAATCTGGGCTAGCACCAGGATTTGGCATCATCAGCCATGCTCCAGAAGGCGACCCACAATGAATCCTTGGAGCCTCCTGGCTCTGATGCTACCCTCCTTGCTTGTTGCCAGCCTTCTCCAAGCAAGCAAGCAGCGAGAGGGATGGGGAAAAGGAACAGTAATTCCCATGAGCCTGTCCCTCTCCCAGAAGTGGCAGTGGCAACCAGGAGGCAAAGTTGGGTGGACTCCATGTGAATCCTCAGACAGGCTCCTTGCAACAGCCTTGTGAAGGAAGTGAGCCTAATTACCTCTACGTCTCTGAGCTTTTAAATTGCTAAAGCATTGATAAATCAGGGGAAACTGTCAGGGTGTCTAGCAATTATAAAAAAATGAAACAATTCTGCAGTGGAAAATTGATAGCAGTTAAGAGGTTGTGTGTGGCATGAATAAGTTTTTCTCGAGACAGTGGTGAACGGCACCCAGGCCAGGCCCTATGGCCAGGCCGGGTGGCGCAGGGCGCCAGGGCGCCCACCCACCAGAGGGCGCCGCGCAGCTGTGCCCGCCCGCCGCAGAGCTGCGCTCGCCCGCCACACTGGGAAACGGGGGGGGGAGGGGACGCCAGAGGGATACGTCGCACCATGGCGCCAGGGCGCCAAATATACTTAAGACAGCCCTGACGGCACCACATACAGGAAAGAGTGGTAGAAAGAGAGTGAAAAGAGGTGGCCCCCACCCACTCTAGGTTCTGAACCCACTCATTTTTTTGTTCTGATCCTGCCCACTTTTGGCTCCAGCTACATCGTCCTTTTATTTGCAGCCCCCACCCCTGATTACACCCAAGGTAATGGAGCCCTTGACAGAAAAATATTGGAATATTCAAGCTAGTAGCAAATTCAGGGAATTTGGGGGATATTATTACTATTATTATTATTATTATTATTATTATTATTATTATTATTATTATTTATACCTCGCCCATCTGGCTGGGTTTCACCAGCCACTCAGGGCTGCTCCCAACATAATATTAAAAACACAATAAAACATCAAACATTAAAACCTTCCCTAAACAGGGCTGCCTTCAGATGTCTTCTAAAAGTCAGATAGTTGTTTATTTCCTTGATATCTTATGGGAGGGTGTTCCACAGGGCGGGCGCCACTACTGAGAAGGCCCTCTGCCTGGTTCCCTGAAACTTTGCTTCTTTCAGTGAGGGAACCACCAGAAGGCCCTTGGCACTGGACCTCAATGTCGGGGCTGGACGATGGGGGTGGAGTCACTCCTTCAGGTATACTGGACCGAGGCCATTTAGGGCTTTAAAGGTCAGCACCAACACTTTGAATTGGGCTCGGAAACATACTGGGAGCCAATGTAGGTCTTTCAAGACCAGTGTTATGTGGTGTCGGCGGCCACTCCCAGTCACCAATCTAGCTGCCGCATTCTGGATTAGTTGGAGTTAATATTAACTGCTGCACCGACACTTTGAATTGTGCTCAGAAACGTACTGGGAGGTGGCCAGGGCCCCCAAATTCAGTAGGGTTACTCTACCACATTATAAATTAGAATCATAGAATCGTAAAGTTGGAAGTGTCACCTAGTCCAACCCCCTGCAGTGCGGGAATGTTTTGCCCAACGTGGAGTTCAAACCCATTACCCTGCAATTAAGAGTCTCATGCTCTACCAATTGATCTTCAGAGTAATACTCATTACAACCTGGGAGACATAAGATCTTTTGAAGTGAAGGAACCATCTCAAGAGGAGAAGGTTACAAGACCATTTTGTACTCAAAATGCCCAAGTGTATCCCTTTCCCCAGTAGACAGGTATCGCCGCTGAGTTACATCAGCTCTTATATTTGAATGAGGGAGGCATACAGCACAATCCCAGGTATATTTACTCTGACGTAAGCCTTACTGATTGCCCTGGGTACTTCCTCCCAAGAAAGACTGGATAGAGTTGCAAGCCTAATGAAGCCATGCTCAATTTGTCAAATGTGAAGCAACAGGAAGCAGGCCTATGCGCTTCTGAAAAGCTCATGTTGCATTAATATTTATGCTGTGTACAACCTTTAAGAATATTGCATTTGCCTGCTGTACTACTGTCCGTTAAGGGTGACAAATCAAAGTGATAAAAATGGACACAAGCTAGAGGTAAGTGTTGTTTTGCTGCACAAAGGCTCACAGAAGCGTATCTTAAAAGAGTGTTGAATTTTGCCGTTTTTGCAGATGAATTCAAGTTCTTTATGAAAAGGCTGCCCATGAACTATTTCCTCAACACGTCAGCCATTATGCACTTGTGGACAATGGATTCAAATTTCCAGCATCGCTATGAGCAACTGGAAACCAGCACGAAACAGCTGTTCCTCAAGGCGCAGAAAATTGTCCACAAGCTCTTTAGCCTTAGTAAGAGGTGCCATAAGCAGCCATTCATCAGCTTGCCGAGGCAAAGGTAAGAGAAACAACAGAGAAAATGCAACCAACCTAGGACAGTGATTCCCAAATGGGATTAGCTTGCAGAGATGGCAGAAAGTGGTAACAATGTAAACCACTACAAACTCGCAAAGATAAGCCTACATTCTTTGAAATGCCCTACATGTTTAGGAATCACTGACCTAGCCTGCTGTTTTGACACTGAAGGGTTATTCACATGGACAGACAGGGCAACAGTTTCCAGTCATAGCTGCCAAATCTCCCGTATTCTCCGGGAAATCCCCGTTTTTCCAGCTGTTCTTAGCTGAAAAAATGGAGTTTTTTGTTTTTCCCCGGTTTAATCTGGCGCGGCAGCCATTTTGGAACTGGGTGGAGCATGTTCAGAAGCGACTTTTGATGCTGCTCTGCCCAGTTCCAAAATGGCTGCAGTGCGACTTCTGGCACGGCGGCCATTTTGGAACTGGGCAAAGCAGCATCAAAAGTCACTTCTGAGCATGCTCCGCCCAGTTCCAAAATGGCGGCAGCGCTACTTCCGGCCTGCTACTTCCGGCGCAGTCCCTTATTTCTCGGACAGCAACTTGGCAGGTATGGTTTCCAGTATTAATCCTCCATCTTGATGGCATATTGAGGGAGTGGCTGATACCTTACCTCGCCATGTGACACATGGAGGGGAGCATTCATTGTGGGGATGCCATTTTTAGTTGCATATCCAATGACTGGCATAAGATGCATAACATGTTACCCAGCTCTCTCACAGATATAAGGGGAGAGAGTTGGAAGAGAGGCCATACCACTCTTGCAATCTCACCAATTCACCATTTGGGGGCTCTGCAGATTTTAAAGCTCTGCATCCTCACTTTTAGGCTGCTTTTGCAATCACCTATTTGGGAGACGGTAAGGTGATGAGACTTGGGGATACCATTCTCTCCTGTTTCTTTGGTGAATTTGAACAGCTAGGAGCTGCCCAGTGGGTTCCAACCAGCTTCTGAAAAGTTGGGGTCATGTAAATCAGCCTTCTGAAGTGTAATACGAATAACTGGGACAAATCATTTTACTTGTGTATATTCCTCAAGTCAACAGGCACTATGGGCTTAGCTGCCAAGTATCCCGTTTTTCGCGGGAAACCCTGGATTTTAATCCGTTTCCCACTTTTCTCCCGAATTGAGAAAAATCCCAGAAATTCCCCGGATTTCCTACCTGCCGCGGAGCCTCCATTTTGGGTGCTGCTCTGACCATGTGTGGGCACCGGAAATAGGGCAGAGCGGCACTGGAAGTGGCTGCTGGGCATGCGTAGAACCGACTTCCGGTGCCGCTCTGCCCTATTTCCGGCGCCCACACATGGTCGGAGAGACCCCGGAAGTTGCTTCTACGCAACTTCCGGTGCCGCGCTGCTGCTGATCCCGCATTTTTCAGCGGAAGACTTGGCAGGTATGACTATGGGTGCATAACATGGGCCTGCAGGAAAATGTCAGAGTCTCTTTGATAGTGATTTTACATCATTATTGAACAAAAGTATCGCCAATATCATAATGATATTTCTATCAGAGTATAGCCAGAGGGTGTGACTCTATTCTACTGCTAAGCTGCGTAAATTGTCAATATGAGAGATTACAATTTGCCTACCATTCTAAAGCCGCAATCCTAAACAAACCCTAAGCAAGCAGCAGGGGAAGGGAGAGATCTGGGCTAAAAGTCTGGCCCTACTCTTCTCCCTACACAGTTACGCCCTATGATGAGTAATATGTGGATAGCACTATTGCAGAAAGGATGATAAGCTACACACCATGGGTGTTGACTTGGGCCCCACACTGTGGGGGCCCAGCGTGCTCCATGACGGCACTGCAATGTCATGACATCACATTGCAACGTCATGATGGTGTGGTGTGGGGCAGGTCACGTGATCCGGCACCATGGCAGCAACTGGACTGGGGTGTGGGGCCTCACTGGCAGGGACTGTGATTCCCCTCTCTCCCTCCTCCTTCCTTGCTGTCCCTTTCTCCCCCTTTTCCTTCCTTCCTTTCCTTCCTACCCAAGTGATCCTGACACAAAAACCTCACACTTACACTAAGTAAAAGAATGTAGGTTTACCCCCCACCTTATACATCAGTGTCTCGCATCAAACAAAACCAATTTGCAACAGGGGCAATGCGCCTATTTTTGTAACCCAATAAAATATTTAATACAGATTATATAAAAGCACACACACTTCAAAGGGCTTGGTTTCACACATTCAGTCATCCTAATGGCTTTTCCCAGCCAAAGCAGGCTGAAATGAGGAAAGCTAACTAGTGTGGTCTGAAAGGACAGTGATGATGAGTCAAGGAATGCTGAAGCATTCAGCACACCTGTCAGCTGGAAAGAGACACTGGTTGTCTCTCTCCCTCCTCTCTCCTCTCTCTCCCTAACTTCTGTCCCTGACTGAGGCAACCTGGGACGCAGAACTGCCTCTCTCTCTCTTCTCTATCATTCTCTATCACAGAGGGAAATAAAGAGGCAGTTCTGCATCCCAGCCACCTGCCAAAAGGTAAAGGTACCCCTGACCGTTAGGTCCCGTCACTGACGACTCTGCTTAATCTTTTCACATTGACTTTGTGGGGCCTTAACCCGCATAAATATATTATTGTGGGGCCTTAACCCAGGGGTCAGAAAAGTTTTTGTGGCTTGGGCCGGTTCACAGTCCCGCAGACACCACAGTGGGCCAGAGTGTGCGCGTGTGCATGCGTAAATGCTATTTCCGGTGCTCCTTCTGGTGCGGAGGAGGCATGCGCAGCTTCCCATTGGCTGCAAGAGCTTCCTGCAACCAATGGGAAGCCAGCCAGCATCACGGAAGGTGGTCCCACTCTGCTCCACGCCGGCTTAGCGCAGCACACAGGAGCCGATTGAGTGGGTGGCGGGGGTCCATGGGCCAGTGAAACGACCCCCACGGGCCACTTGTGGCCTGTGGGCCTTAGGTTTTCTTAGGTGCACACTCCCTTAGAATCAAAGTCCATTGTCCAAGGGTGTAGCCACTGGGCCAAGGCAAGTTAAGGCTTCCTTGCTTCCTGGTAATAATCACTTTCTCCCTCCAATGTAGAAATTAGCATTGGGTGGGGTTCTCCCTTTGTTGCCAATAGAAGTTTTTAATTCCCCCCCCCCCCCAGTGCTAATTGGTCTGTGTTGCAAAGGATATTTGCTAAGATCATTCTGCGGAGGGAAGGTTGAAATCTCCTCTCCCCATGTTCTGCAGTGGATCATAAACACAAACACACAGCCTAGAGCTGTTTTAAAACACACTCACACAAACACAAACAGGCACCCCACATGATTGCTAAGCACTACATTAGTGTAATTTGTACTCAGGCCCGTAGTTTGTTGTAAATGCAATCACAATTAGGACAAAACTCCAATCCAAACACCCTTTAGTTGGAAGTCAGCCTCCTTGATTTTAGCAGAACGTTCTTCCAGGCACATATCTTTTCTCCCATAACCTAAAATACTGTTTATTTTACACACACATTTTCTATATAGGTGCCCTTGCTATACTGTTTTAAATGTCTGCTGGTAACTTCTTTGTTTTAGCAAGCCTACCCAGACATATAATTTAGTCATGTATATTTGTTTTCAATATGTTTTCTGATTTTATCCACATTTTGTTGATAACTATTTTATGTATACTTGTGTGTTGTTGTTGTTGTTGTTTTTTATAAAAAACAACAACAACCAGTTTTGCTGGTTTTATGGAGTGATAATTTTGTTATGTACACTGCCTAAAGAGTTTTGTGATTTTAGCAGTCTATAAATATATAAGAAATAATACAAACTTGGGGGTTACAGGCATTCATCATGTAGGAATTATGTTTGGAAACCTTTGATTTCTGCCTTTCAATTGCTCCTGGATGATGTGACCCTCCCCCTTTAAACCATTAAAAGCACCTACATTCCATGCAGAAAGCATGGCCAGCACATCTCAGGTTAACTCAAGTCTAACAATGAGGGATTACCACATTCAGAAAACGTTATCCCTTGGCCTTGACGAGCAGGGAATGGACCATGGCAAATCACTGGTGTGGGATGTTAGAATGCACTAAAGCCTGCCTGCAAACACAGAGAAATATATTGAATATAGAACAGGCAAGTCAGGCATAAGTGACTGTGATAAATTATGCCAAGGTTGGCTCGCCGATGAGGCAAGGTGAGATGATCGCTTCAGGCAGCAAGATAATGATGTTGATCTGTATCCCCGCCCCTGTTCCTGAAGTAGATCTACACTCAGCTCTTCTTCCCTGGCAGTGGGGGGCACCATTTGGTGGTTCAACTCAGGCGCCGTAATGTCTTGGACCAGCCCTGCATTATGCATTCATAAACCTGCCATCACTTGCTCTTCCAGTTGTAGAACAGGCATGATGTCTTTTCCTGTGGTGAGGAAAGGCTAGCAAGGGCTGAGATTGCCCTTGTGTGTTGGGAGATCTGACTATGCTGCCAAATGCAATGCCTAGCTTGTAGAAGACACATCCTGGGACTCCCAGTCCTAGTGGCAACTATAGTTTGTGATCTAACTATTGGCTGTGATGGTACTTTCTGGGGTGCGGGTGGCGCTGTGATCTAAACTACTGAGCCTCTTGAGCTTGCTAAACAGAAGGTCAGCGGTTTGAATCCCCGCGATGGGGTGAGCTCCCGTTGCTTTCGTCCCAGCTCCTGCCAACCTAGCAGTTCGAAAGCAGACCAGTGCAAGTAGATAAATAGGTACCGCTCTGGCGGGAAGGTAAACGGCGTTTCCGTGCACTCTGGTTTCTGTCATGGTGTTCCGTTGTGAAAGTGGCTTAGTCATGCTGGCCACATGACCCGGAAAGCTGTCTGTGGACAAATGCTGGCTCCCTCATCGCGAAAGCAAGATGAGCGCCACAACCCCATAGTCACCTTTGACTGGACTTAGCCATCCAGGAGTCGTTTACCCTTTTTTTACTTTACTTTTTGATCCACGGCAGCTCCTTTGCACATACAGGTCACCACTTGTTATTGCCATTGCCATTAGAATGAATGAATATGCATGGATAAACCAACCCTTAAAGGGAGCAAAAAGAATTCAAAAGAGAACTCGTGCCTATTCAAGCTTATATAAAATGGGATGGTTGGTTATCAATATTGATTTATCTATTTCCATTTATAAACAGCTTCCTATGAAACAACTTGAAGCCATTAGCAATGATAACATCGATGAAAAACACCTAAAACAATTTCAGATATAAAAAACGATTAAGCAATCCCACATGTAGAACCATTTCATAGAAAACCATTCAGTTACAGTGAAGTTACAGAACAGGATAAAACTCTCAACTTAGCAAGGCTTGTTGAAAAGAGAAGGCATTAAATAGGTGCTGGAAAGACAACAGAGACAGTGCCTGTCTGATATTTAACAGGGAGATCCAGGTGCCACCACACTAGAAGTCCAACTCTTTCAACATACAGAATGGACTTCCTAATTAGATGGTATCTGCAAGATGCCATCACCTGCAGAGTGCAAGATATACAAGGGGAAATATGATATCTCAGACATCCCGGTCCCAAGCTCTTTAGGGCTATGAACACCAGGACAGGGACCTTGAACTTAGCCTGGTATTCCCAGCCATATTTTCGTCTTGCTGCTTTTCCACCCAGAAAAATATATATGTAAATAATAAATAAATGAAGCTCTCTGCTCCATGCGCTTATCACTAAATTGCTTCCTTCCAGGACCACATTCCACGTTGCTCCAAAATCTGATTTGAATTTAACAAGTTGGGGTTGGAGCATCTGCTGCAATACATTTCGGTGTCTCATCTGCTCTAAAGCCATCTCCCTAGATTAGCTTGTCAGCGTTTCCTTTGGTCCAAGATGTGAAAAAGAAAGTCTGCTTGGGAACCTGGTGAAATACACCCAAGGCTTCCTTACTATATAATTCCAGGCTGTAATACCTTCCAGATGGATTTCTCTAATTATAGTATATCCCCGAAGAGAAGAACAATGATGGCTTTTAAGTTATGAAGGGTGACTTTAAAAATGCATTATGATGAAGTGACAGATCCGCCGCCCTCCAGAAGCGTTTTACTCATTGATAGAAGGTCCATAAATCATTGACACGGCACTTCTCCCAAATTATCTGTAGTGCAGATTTCCCAGATTCAGTTGGTCATTTTCCAAAGGTATTAAAAAAAGAAGAAGAAGCAGCCAACAGCCTAGACTGTTCTCTTCTTTTACAACCATGCTGTCATTAGGATTCCATCCAGCATCCATTGAAGCTGAGGGGAGCCGTAGTAAATAGAATATTCACTGAAACTATGCCAAGGCAAAATATGATTCACTATACCAACAGTTATTCACTAGAGGGACAGATTGCTGTCTTATGGCAACCATAAATTCAAATCAAGAGCATAATTTTTCTTATAGAAAATGGAGAATGCTTGAAATGCCTAGAATAAATCATATAGGTTTTATGAGAATCTTGCAGTATGTTATGGGTACCTTAGCCACCTCTTCTGTCAATCCACCTCTTCAGGCTGATCCTCTGAAGTATTACACAGCCTGAGTCTCCCAATTTCAACTGTGAGATTGAGCCATACAGGGTCAAATTACTCCAGCAGTAACAAAGCAAACCTTATGGTTAAGTCATTGGTCCTCCTGCCCTACCTCTTTCTAGCTTTGTGGGCTGTCGATCTCCAGTATCTCAGAAAGGAGTCCTGACTAGCCCTGCTACCTGAGATCTTTTAATGTGAGACGTCGTCCCAGGGATTGAACCTAGGACCTTCTGCATGCAAAGCATTGTGCGCATTCCATTGAGCAGTGGTCCTTTTGCAAACTCCTCTGCTGCTTTTCTCTTCCCCATCCCCTTCCCATAAATAATGCGGTCAGCTTTCATGACTCATGTAATAATTGTAGTTTCCATGTGATTGGTACAGTCATACCTTGGTTGTCGAATGCCTTGGTACTCCCGAACGATCGAAGCCCAGAAGTGAGTGTTCCGGTTTTCAAACTTTTTTGGCTTCCGCTATTGTTTCCGGCTCGCATTCGCAATCGGAAGCCAATCGGAAGCCGCTCCTTGGTTTCCGAACATTTTGCAAGTTGAACGGACTTCCGGAATGCATTCTGTTTGAAAACCAAGGTACCACTCTGATCCCAGGAGACGTTGTTGTTGTTGTTGTCTCCTCCTCCGCCACTGCCGCCTCCTTCATAATATACACTTCCATAACAGATATATCAAGGAGGATATATAAGAATTAAATGAGCAGGAAGCATCATTAAAAAGCATCATTAAAAACATCTGAAGGAAGGGAGGGGTGTTTCTACTAAAACAGGATACAGTGGTACCTCGAGTTAAGAACTTAATTCGTTCCGGAGGTCTGTTCTTAACCTGAAACTGTTCTTAACCTGAGGTACCACTTTAGCTAATGGGGCCTCCCACTGCCGCCGCACGATTTCTGTTCTCATCCTGAAGCAAAGTTCTTAACCTGAGGTACTATTTCTGGGTTAGCGGAGTCTGTAACCTGAAGCGTCTGTAACCTGAAGCATATGTACCCCAAGGTACCACTGTACAGGGTTTCCCAAACTTGGGTCTCCAGCTGCTTTTGGACTACGATTTCCCTCATCCCTGACCACTGGTCCTGCTAGCTAGGGATTATAAGAGTTGTAGTCCATAAAATGGCTAGAGAGCCAAGTTTGGGAAACCCTGTACTCAAAGAAGCGAAACAAGGAAGTGATTATCCTATTGTGTACGGCAGGCATCCCCAAAGTCAGCCCTCCAGATGCTTTGGGATTACAGTTTCCATCATCCCTGACCACTGGTCCTGTTAGCTAGAGTTGATGGGGGTTGTAGTCCAAAAACATATTTTGAGGATGCCTGGTGTAGGGTATCCTGGCTCCCATTTAGGCACAGTTGTGCATAATCATCTAGAAATCCACAACAAGAGTCAGCTGTGGTACAAATGCTCCCGGATACAAATACATGTGCACCATGTGCTTGTAAATTAAATGGGTCCACAGTATTCACCCTGATCCATTTCTGCCATAATTTGCTTGAAATCCTGAAGAATGCTTGGAATCCAACTCTTGAAAGGGCACCAAGGACTCTTTGTGTGATGTTTCTTGTCGCTTCAGAGAGCTGCAATTCCCAGGGCTCTTTGATTTGTGGCCATTAACATTAAACAGGCTTTAAACAGCTTTAAATTTGCAATGTAAACACGTCTAAGTCTTCTATTTGTTAAGGGATTTTCTACTCTAGGATTCATTTAGAGAATTGACCTTTTTTGTAATGATGTAACCTTTGAGCTGAGAGAACAGGGGGGAAAGGAGACTGCTTTTTGCATGAGATACCAGAAATACAATGGAAATCATGGTGGGGTAGACCAGGCTTCCTCAAACTCGGCCCTCCAGATGTTTTTGGCCTACAACTCCCATGATCCCTAGCTAGCAGGACCAGTGGTCAGGGATGCTGGGAATTGTAGTCTCAAAATATATGGCCAAGTGACCTTGTATGTCTGCTCAATCTGCTCCCCACATGCCTAACTGATGATGGGCAACTTCAAGGCCTTGGTTCTCTCTCCTTGACGTTCTTTATTTTAAAATAAGGTATAGACCAGGCAGTGCTTTGAATAGGGCTTGCCCCAAGAAGAGTGCATGAGTATGGGACCAATGACCCTCCTAATGTGGCTAGACTCCAAAATCCCACCATCTTCTTGCCTGCATCATCATAAGGATCAAATTGGCACAGAGGTGATTTTTATACAGTGGTACCTCTACTTACGAATTTAATGCGTTCCGAATGCACATTCGTAAGTCGAAAAAAATTGTAAGTCGAATCCCATAGGTATGCATTGGGAGGAAAAAATTGTAAGTCGAAGCAACCCTATCTAAAAATTCGTAAGTAGAAAAAATCCTATCTAAACCGCATCCAAGATGGCGGACGGAGCTCCATTCGTAAGTAGAAACATTTGTAAGTAGAGTTATTCGTAAGTAGAGGTACCACTGTATTTGAAGGGTATAGCCAGAACATCAGACATAATACCTATGGAAATAATCATCAGTCATAAGATTTGTCTAGCCTATAAAGTGATGGTGTGTGTGTGTTTTTTAATTGGAAAGATATGTTTTAGGCATTTCCCAAGTTTTCACTGTAAATGTATTTAATTATACAAATGAACTCATAAGAAGCCCAGTTGAATCAAGTCAATCCTACCTGTGTCATCTGAGCAGTGTGAGAGAGCATCTCCCACCTGATTCACAAACTTGGATCCACATACAACTTACACCTGAAATATGTGACTAGTGAATGGAAATGCAACTATTTGTTCACTAAGCTCCTGCACTAAAATATCTCCCTTCAATAGAAATGATTTATTTTTTTCAATTTTCAGTGGCTTAGAATTAATCCCAGTATGCAGACAGGTGCATTTTGTTCCATGTAAATAAACTTCTTGGCCTCCTTTTGTCTTTGTTTCATACATAGAATTTATTTGGTCACTTTATACTTCAAAAATCAGCCTGCATTGAAAGAAATAATCATCATCTTGAATTAACTGGAAAGTTTTGCAGTCTTTTATAGCATCCGAGCAGCACACAATTTATATTCATTCAATCATCTGGCTTTTCATTTTCATTTTACAATGTAGAAGCCAAAGTAACATTTGCAATCAAATGCAGTTTTCTGTATCTGACAGTGATCGTGCGAGGCTAAAATTCCATATGGAGCTTTAATGGGAGAGAGGAATAATAAGCAAAATAAAGTATCTTCTGTATGTACTAGTTTTGTTATTTTAATATTCATATGCAGAGGAATAAGCTCCCATTGCACCTTTATTGAGCACGCCCCATCCCTTCAATGTCCCTCTGTATTGAATATTATAAGAATGTTGCAGTGGTAGTTCTGGTGAAATCCCAAGCTGTGATTAGTCGACCTGCTGTGATGTCACAGAGGTGCAAAGAGTGCAGAAGGGCTACTAAGTTGTGTTCATCCTCCCAGAGAAGTGGATGGTGGACAAACTGGTATGGTAGTAGAAAAAGACTCCTGAGCCAAAAGGATGGCAAAAGAAGTGGGCATTGAGCTGGGAAAGGAAAAAAATGAGAAGAGGTTGTGTGGCCAGGAAGGTAGAAATAAGGAAGAGTGAAATTTATTTGATATATTGGTTTGAAATAAACTGTCTGTAGAGTGGACGAATGCCGGCTCCCTCGGCCTGTAAAGCGAGATGAGCGCCGCAACCCCAGAGTTGTTCGCGACTGGACTTAACTGTCAGGGGTCCCTTTACCTTTTAAACCAGGCAAATCTTGAGCTGTAGGTATCCACTGTCTTCAAACTACCTGTTGGTTTGATTCTGGCTTGTTTTCGACACTATAGATTTTATGGGAAGGAATGGGGGGGGAGAGACTCTAGAATAGAAGTTGAAGTGCTTGCACTCTGTACACATGTTTGGGGAGGGAAGCCAGAAAGCGCCTTCATGAGTAGGGATGCCTTAGGGTTGGGTTGGCTGGAGATGTCCCACCATGCCAGCCTCTGCCAGGCTCCTCCAGCTGCTGCGTTCTTTTCCTCCCCTTCCACCATGTCAAACATTGGGGAAGATGGAAGTGCCAGCAGCGACAGTCAGCAGAAAGCCCTGAGTCAGCCCCACTACCATCATGCAATTGCATCGGACCAAGTCCAGGCTGACTCAGGGATCTCCTTGCCAACCACCTCCCATCTTCCCAGGGCAGTAATTTCACCACTCCATCCAGTCCCATTGGGCAACAGTGGCAGGCAGGGTGCAGCCTAACCTAGGTCCATTAATTTTAAGTAAAGTGTATTTGGCCACAACCCATTATCTTTCTCGAAATGTCACTCGTAGTGGCGATATAGTCATAAGATACTGTAATGCTAGGTGCATTATTTGAAAAATGAAGGTGGTCCTCAAGAGTTGTTGATGTGGAGAGGAGCACTGGCTGAGGCTGGGAATGAGCTTTCCCCACCCCTAATTTTGTCCACCCCCCATGTAAACCTCTGAAATGTCCCCTCCACTGTGAATGAGGGAGCAAAATGAGAGGAGCTTACTCACCTCAGACCTATTTGTTTGGCTAGTAACTTAGTCGTAGGGATGGAAGACTGTCAATTTCAGTTTCTTTCAGTTTCTAATTTTTCTAACCGTAAGTTCAATTCTGCACATTTCTCCATTAGTGTGTAAGCTTAATAATAATAATAATAATAATAATAATAATAATAATAATATTTGTACCCCACTCATCTAGCTGGGTTTCCTCAGCCACTCTTTTAAAAGTCCTTAAAAGATTCACCAGCACTTTAGCATGAATTTATCCTAGCATACACATTACTTTTCTCTAATAAAATGCATTTCCTATGGGGTAATTATTTTCCCCATAGGAAATGCATTTTATTATTTTCCCCATATACCCTTATTTTTATGCAAACTTAAAATATACATTGTACAGATTACCTGAAAGACCAGCTTCACAAAATTCAGAGAAATGCACATTTCAAAAGGATAGCAACATTTCAGCTGACGTATTGCAAATGAACATTAGACTTCCTCATTAAAATACGAACCAAAGCAAATTTCTCCCCCATCATTGCTTGGTGACACTAAGGGCAAAGGGTCTTTCCTAGATGGCCACACAGAGGTTAACAGTCACCCGCACAATTTCTCCATCCATATTCCAAGCATTTGGTGGCTTATTTTGCTAGATCTGAATAATCTCTGATAGACTTATTAAATATACATATTAAATTATTAGAATGCTGAGCAAACTCATGTCTACATTACTATTAAAAAAAAAGACATTTGCTGAATGCATTCTTTATAATCTTTTGCTTTCATATATCTGCAAGTGCCTTGGCTAATTCCCTTTGGAAAGAACTGCAAATATTTCCCCATGAAGAAAAGACATTTGTAAAGGCATTTGGGTCTCTTCTATCACCCTCATCTCGTGAATGCATATTTACAAAAAGGCTTTTTAATCTATTTAAAACACAATGGCATAGTAAGTCAAGAATGGAAATGGTTTAAGTTGGCTTGTGATTTGTCAGTTTGTATGGAGGCTCTGTCTGTGCTAGCTAACTGCCCCTTATTGAAATAAAGACATGGATCGCAAACAAAGAAGTGCAGACAAGCAAACGCTAGGGGTGAGCAAATGTCACTGAAGTGAAGTAAGTCTAATTAAAACATTCATAATTAGCATTTATGTTGCGCTTTCAGTTTTTCAAAATATTTCAACCCATCTCCGTCATTCTTACCATAAATGCCATAAATTTAATTAACACATTTTGGGGGGAAATGGGACTAAGCGAGTGAGGAGAGTTGGAGAGAGGAAAAACAATGGCTTTGTCTAAGGCCACGCAGTGAGTTCCAGTTGAGGTGAGATTTGTATCAGAGACATACTGGCTCACCTTTGCCATCGCATTACACCAGGGACTCAAAATGCAGAGCTTCAAGTTGCATTGAGCTGAGCAGGACATGGGCACACCAAACTGTTTTAAGATTGATGTCCAAATCTCAGACCCCAACAAGTACATTCATAAGGAGTACACTTCATAGGAGGCAAGAGTCATGCACATGTTGTGTGTTCATTCCTTTATGGGTGTTCACTGATAACCAACACAAAGAGACAAACACCTCTTACTTAAAACTGCAGGGAAGTCAAAACTAATCAGCAGAAGCATTGTAAAAAGCAGCGGAAACAAGGGGGAAAGAGCTACAGAGGGCAACCCAATAGCCTTTTGAAGAGGACCACCTTAGTGTTACCTCTGTTGCTTAGTTGTTTAGTCGTGTCTGACTCTTCGTGACCCCATGACCAGAGCACGCCAGGCACTCCTGTCTTCCACTGCCTCCCACAGTTTGGTCAAACTCATGTTCGTAGCTTCGAGAACACTGTCCAACCATCTCGTCCTCTGTTGTCCCCTTCTCCTTGTGCCCTCAATCTTTCCCAACATCAGGGTCTTTTCCAGGGAGTCTTCTCTTCTCATGAGGTGGCCAAAGTATTGGATCCTCAGCTTCAGGATCTGTCCTTCCAGTGAGTGCTCAGAGTTGATTTCCTTCGGAATGGATAGTGTGACCTCCACCATGCAGTAAAGGAGATGCAAGACAGACGTCCCTTGGGAGAGCATTCTGGAGCACATCCACACCCATGTTATATTATGGGATTGATGGTACATGAAGCAGCCTTTGAGAAAGATCTCTGTGAGCAAGCTCATATACGAACCAGTTACCCTGGACCCAGACTATTTGGGCTTTGAAGGGCAACGTGAGCACCTTGAAATGAAATGAACTGGAAATCCATTTCATTTCATTTCATTTTTAATTTGTATACCGTCTTTCTATCTTACAATACTCAAGGCGGTTTACAAGCTGAAGAAACAAAAAATGTGCATATTATAACAATCTAATGCAATACAGAAATGTGATAATAAAACATAACTTTAAAATAGGCAGCCTACATAAAAAAATAACATTCAACAATCATTAGAATAGTATTCAACAACAACAACAACAACAACAACAACAACAACAACAACATATAAAAGTTAAACAGAAATCCACTCAACAGTTACAATCAATAATTTCTAAACTATAATCAATAAAACAATGTAAAACAATGGCAAGCCACAGTACATAAAATAATACAATACAAATTGAGAAGCAGAGACTAGAGGGGTGGCAGGTGAAAGGAGGGCTTGCCTGATGGAGTCTCTCCCCTCACCTTAAGTTCTTTGACGAAAATGGTGTTACAGGCTCCATGCAGTCTGTACCACTCAGCTCCCCAATAATCACGTGGTTTAGTGCATGAGGTTCAGAATCTGAAGCTATTATAAAATATAGCATCTAGGTTTCTCACTGGGAGTGGACATAAAAGAGAACCTCTTGCTGGGCTTAGTAGTGTGTGTGTCCATCCTGTCTCTTTAAGAGACATGCCTGGTATGTACTGGCAATAGAAACTTCCATCCCTTTTCTGGATGTTGTTCCCTCCACATTAGCTGGAAACTAGTTGGAGCCTTAAGTAGTAAGTTGCCTATGTAGTAAGTCCTAGCTCAGGCATAGGCAAACTTGGCCCTCCAGATGTTTTAGGACTACAACTCCCATGATCCCTGACCACTGGTCCTGTTAGCTAGGGACGATGGGAGTTGTAGTCCCAAAACATCTGGAGGGCCGAGTTTGCCTGTCCTAGCTGCTATGCTGACTGCTGTTCACTGATAAATACACCTGTTGGAGTTTCCCCTGACTCTTTCCGCTTCCAGGGATTAGGGCAGATCCATTGTGTGGTTTCCTCAAGTACCTTGCCCAAACTCACAAGATACTGCAGACTTAGAAAGTGCATGTTTCATTTGGCATTTAACTTATATCAATTCATCATAGAGGACTTTATGTTTTAGGGGACATCTTACAAATGCCACACAAAAAAGGGAGCTGGGTTTTGGCTCACTGCCAAGTTCACTTAAAGAGCTAATTTTAACCTTTAACTCAGGCATCCCCAAACTGCGGCCCTCCAGATGTTTGGGCCTACAACTCCCATGATCCCTAGCTAACAGGACCAGTGGTCGGGGAAGATGGGAATTGTAGTCCAAAACATCTGGAGGGCCGAAGTTTGGGGATGCCTGCTTTAACTCCTAAAGGCCTTCGGGACCAAGGCACTTCAGGGACAGCCTTCTGATCTGCCACACAAACCTGAAGAAGGCCTTTCTCAGATGGCCTTCTTTAAGTCCTTCTGTCTTTGGAGGAGAGGGAAGTGGTGAGCTGTGATAAGACCTTCTCAAGTTGTGCCACTCAGCCCCCGGGATGCTTTCCTCAGGGGAACCGTGGGTGTCTGTTGTCTTTTCCATGGCAAAGCTCCAACCTTTTTATTCATTCAGACATTTTAGAACTTGAGCTTTAATGCATATTTTCAATCTGATTTTTATTGCTATTCTGCTGGTCCTGTTTTATGCTGTATTTTTGACGCAATTGGTTTTTATGTGGTTGCTTTGGTACTTCCAATGCTAGAGCAGCTGCGCCGAGTTGCTACTGTCTGAAGAGCAGGTTAAAGGTAAAGGTAAAGGGACCCCTGACCATTAGGTCCAGTCGTGACCGACTCTGGGTTTGCGGCGCTCATCTCGCGTTATTGGCCGAGGGAGCCGGCGTATAGCTTCCAGGTCATGTGGCCAGCATGACTAAGCCGCTTCTGGCGAACCAGAGCAGCGCATGGAAATGCAGGGTATAGATATAAATAAGTAGGATTTTGCATCTATTGCAGTTTCTGTACCATTTGTGAAAGGCGGCCGCATGTGGAGACCAGGGCAGAATTGCCATTGCTGGGTCATTTTACACTAGGAAAGGTTACAGTTTGCAAACTCCTGGGTGCTGATGCCATCTACTATTTCAGGTACAGTGACGAGTCCAGAAGCATCTGTACGCTCTTGCTCTGCAGCTATATAGCACTTTTCGACTGTCCAAAATACTTCACATAGATAATAGTTGGTGGCTATCCTTATAGCCCTAATTAGTATGCTGTGGAAATCCATTGGTAATGAGAGACATCAACTGGTGCCAAGACTAAGCAGTACAATTTGTGGGTGAATAAAGTAAAAGCAAACAAAATATATTTTGAAAGGAAACAATGCTCAACATTATAATAAAATGCTGGAGCAAATGGTATTTTTCCCCTGGCACATTTGCGAAATGGAAGCATCTTGGCAAACAATGGCAAATCTACAAATAATTCAAAACAAGTGAATAAAATCCAAAACAACTGAATAAAAAGGGATAGTGCCTGATAAACACAGACAAACCATGTTTGATTCAGCAAGTGCCAGTGTTTGGATTTCTGAGAGCACTTCATTTGGCTCTCCATAAAAGGAAGTTCATTTGAAGTGCCCAAGTTCCGTGCTAGGAGAGCAGCTTGCAAAGTGCTCCCAGGTTTTAGGGGATAATGTGGGGAGCTCCGTAGAGGGCATAAAAAAGTGAGGTCAACCAGGTGGTTTTCTCCAGGTGATCCTCCTTCAAAGGTTTGCTCAGGATGAGGCTGAAAGCTCAAGTAAACTAACCAGAGTCTGAAATGAGCGGGACACAGTTCTGAATAAGTAGCTGGGGAAGACAGACATAACATGACAATAGTTGCGGCAGGTTCTCCATACCTGGGAGCAAGTCTAACATAGCAACTTGCACAGGGCCGTCTTAAGCAAATCCAGCGCCGTGGCTCAAAGGTCCCTCCGGCGTCCCCTCCCTTTCCCCAAGCTGCTCTCTCTCGCCCTGGCGGCCACCATCCACACCGGAGGAAACAAGCATGAGCGGTGAATTCCAGGTCCCGCAGTGTACTACTTGTTCCCCAGGCGGCTGACCGGTCCACTGCTGCCTCCGCCTGTGCTCTCTTGCTGCGCTCCCAGTGGCCCGAGGAGCAGGAGGTGGTTGCCACACCGCTGCCTGAGCCCTCAGAGTGGTGGTGGTGGGGCGGCAGACACCAGATGTGGAGGAGGCCCCTCAGGAGCCGCGACAGCAGCTCGGCGGGCAGCGGCTGAGGGGATTCCTGCAGGCAGAAGGAGAGGAGGCGGTGGCGGAGCCATAGGGCTCAGACATCAGCTGTCTGGCGGGCGCAGCAGCGCCCCTGGTGGCCAGGTGCCCTGGCGCATTGCGCCACCCAGCCCAGGCCTAGAGATGGCCCTGAACTTGCATACCTGCAAGTCAAACCTTAAGAGCTCTCTTAAGTCTTCCCTCCATGCATCTATCCTTAGAAGTCTATCTTAGAGCAGTCTATCCTTAGAAGTCAAAGCATGCACATATTTTCCCCATTTATACTCAGCTTTCACATTATAATTAAAAACAGCTGCATATCTGTTCTGGGGTTTGGAGTGAAGGTGTGTTGGTGATGTCACCATTCCAAAAATGTGCAGGGTCGGTTTTTCCTCAAGACCTCAACTCTTAAGAAGTCATATCTCTCTTCATCTGCTTCTATGATTCCGCCGTAAGGATTCTGTCATCACTTAGACCCTTGAGTCCAGATTTTGCAGACAGGTTACTGGTAGTTATGGGTCATAGCCTGATTCTATTTGCCACTGTCCACAGGGGCATAGTCTCTCTGCGAGGGATGCTTTGTGAAATCTCCCTGTCTTGCCATATGCAAGGTGGTTCTTTTAAAATGAGATTCAGAAGCAATGCAAAATACACAAGTGAGTGAGAAGATTAAAGATTTTATTCTAAAACAGCAAGCAGTGTATATATACCAAGCAAGCACTTCAATCTGCCACTTGGAAGCCCTCTAGAAGCAGCAAAGTGACTCCCCCAGGCACAAGCTCCAAAGAAACTCTGCCCAAGCCATCCAATTTTATAGATAGCCTGTGTGGCTTGCCAGACTGACTAGTGCAGATCATCCATTAGCCACCCCCTCCCAATGGCTCACTTTCTCAAAACAATGTCCAACATCAAAGAAGGTACCCAGCATTATCCTCCACAACTGATTAAGGCAGCTGTTGTGGGGCTTCACCTCCTCCCAACATTCTCAGGACATTAAAGACTGTTCTCACACCATCAAAAAAACTTAACAAGAGCGAGGGAGGGGGAAGGAACAGAGGCAGGAAGGGTAACTCTGCCAGTTCACTAACTCCTCAATACTTTTTTGTCTTCCGGAAGCATTTCCCATACACTCCCCTGTAGCACATTCAGTCTCGCCAGCATGTCAGCCCTGTTTTGATTTGGGGTGGTCAAATGGGAGAGATACAACACCATTGGCTGTGCACCTTGAAGAATCCCCAGACTTGCACATACACTATTCCTGATTTGGCTGCTAGGTTCTTGGAATTCATTGTCTAACAATCTGCATTTGATTATCTCAAAGTTACGTCGTCACCTAACTTACCTGCACAAAGAGTTGTTTATAATGATAGTCACTAAGGGAAGCTACTGAGTTGGCCACAGCTGTACTAGCGAAGAATCACATGGACTGTCTTGGTGTCCTCCCTAAAGCAGAGAGTTTGCAGCTTGGGATCATGATGCCGTTAGATTGCACTCCATTTAGCGCCACTGTATGAAAGATATTAAACTGGAAGTGGTTATAACAGAGCTTACCGGTGTTTCATTTGGGATGTCTTCCTCTTTCACAGAACACAAACTAGGTGCAAAATACAAATTGCCTCGGGACCGAACAAAGCCAAGTGCTCCTCAGATGTGCAATGCTTTGAATCACACGCGATAACACTTTTTGATCCGTTTCATTACTTTGTTGCATGTGGGAGTTAAACATGGATTTACAGGTTCAAATGCAAAGGAGCTCCCCCATTGTAAATCAAAGGCTTCTACCTCACAGACCCAGGTGCATATCAGAAAGCCAATTCCAACCCAAATGAATGTTGATAAGATGAAAGAATGGAAGGTAAAGGTCAGTTGCACTGTGATTGCTCTTTTAAGACCAAAAGGAGCCTACATGTAGATTTTGTACATCAAATAAAAGAAGATGTTGGTGATGAGGAGGAGGAGGAGGATAGTGAACTTTGATGCTATACCGCTAATTAAACTACAGAGAGGTTTTTAACAGGGTCCATTTTTTGTTAAGGCAACAGAAAACAGAAAATACATGCATTATTGACTAGATCTCAACATTTTAAAGGAGGGGTAGAGAACCCCCAGATGTTGTCGGACACCAACACCCATCACCCCTAGTCAGCATGCCCAATGGTCAAGGGGGATGGGAGCTGTAGTCTGTCAATATCTGGAGTACAGCTCTTTTGCCCCTGCTTAAAGACCGAAATATCTATAACCTTTTTAGCATTGATTTGTTTTGACACTAATATATATTCACCAGAATGAAGTCTTTTATGAGATAATGTTGTGCAGTAAAAGAAGGTTGAGCGTCTTATTAATACAGCTGTCAATGGCATGCAACTTTTGGGGTATATAGCAGAGTGGGTCCGGTTGTGGTCCAGTCCTGCACAGTTAGACTACTTAAATCCTGATAGCCACAACCCCCCACAGGTAGTGCAAGTGAATCCCATTGCGTTCAGTCCTGTTTGCTGAGTAAGTCCCAGTCCAGTGCTTTCAATGAGCCACTCAGCCCAATGTATTAACCCATAAGTATGTGCCATTAACTTCAGTGGGGCCTAATTCCAAGTAGGTGTGAAATAGACTGCAGCCCCACATCCTTTCTTGGTAAGTTCACAGAGTCAGTGAAGATTTTTGCATCTAGATTAATGCACATGATTTATTCATGCGGTGCATATAGTGCCAGCAAAAATGTGAATAAATGCAGCTCATTTCCACCCCTGCAATCTATGATGTGTGCAAGCTACACCGATGCCATAGCTATTACAGCACCGATTTTAGGGGGACTCCTTCATTGTTGCACATTCCCTGAATACATACTTTTAGTTTCCTCTTCTCATCACCTTTCACATAGTGATGAAACAGTTCAGAGGACAGGCAGGTTTACCAAACCATGGGACGTTACGCTACAAGCTTCAACTCTTTTTTATTGCCTTGCTTGTGTCTATATATGCAGCGAACTCCAACATGCACAGTCTCTGCATGGAGCATCTATATCTTCTATTTTTGCAGGGTATCTTGCATGTTCAGAACCTACATGTATTGGAGTGAGGCTTCATGCATGTTCCATGCAGACATGACTTCAAACATATGAGGTTGGTAGGAGACAGGGTTGATGGTCATGATCCTAACTGCCCACACGCATGTATCCTTTTGCACACTTTGAGAATTTTCACAGGACTTGTGTTGCGTTTTTGTGTTGTCCCAATTAGGGGTGTGCTTGGTGCTTTCTGAATATACTTACATGTTTTGCATAGGACAGTTTTGCTTCTACTCAACACATACACCATTGCTTCCTATGATTCCCAGAAATCCTATGAGTGGAGTCCCCCCCCCCCCATGAGCATTTTAGGAAAACCCACTGGCCACAAGAAGTTACCTGCTGATCTTCTGAGAGCTGGCATCATTTATTTCTAAAAACAAGCAAGAAAACAACAACCACTCCACAATAATTGCCCATCTCTCAAGAGTTCCATAGGTATCTTTCCCAGGCTGACAACTTCCTGGAATGTCCGTGGGTGTGTCACATCTTCCAATAGGGGAATTCCAGGAAATGCATAAAGTCAAGAAAACTCCATACAAAAATGGGAAATTTTAAAAGTCCAAGAAAGAAAACCAACTCCTCTCAGCCCCCTTGTAACTTCATTAAGGTGAACATATGCAAATATGCACCAGCCCCAACCAAAATTTCATTGAAATTCATTCCTTTCTTTTGGGGAAAAAGAATCTTTTCCTCTCTCCCCCATTGCAAATGTCCCCAAAGTGAATTTAGCCATCCTTTTTATCACACACACCCCCAAACACTTAAAATTACATTTCAGAGAAGTGTGATCTCCAAAAAAAAGTCTATCTCACTGCACCTTTGCAGCTACTCACAGTATATTACAGCAGGCAATATATTATCCTGGAGAGTTTTGCCATCCCCTGAAGATGCCGATGAGACCCCTGAGAAATTTTACGATGCATTTAGGCATTTTAATGCATACATTTTTATAAAGTATGTCGAGAAATGAAAGTGTGGATCATAATGTTCACTTAATGTCAGGCCAAATAAATCTTTTTCCATTATTATTATTATATCCCATTGATTTCTGCAAACTGTCTGCAGCATTGATTTTCATAAAGAAACTGCCTTTATCGGCCCCAGTAGTTGTCTGAGCAAGTACAACTACATGGACATGATTTTCCACTCTTGCACGGTAAAAGTGGCACCAAATTTTTACACTCTGAGTTTTCAAATCTCATTTTTTTCTTTTGTTCTGCCAATCAAAGTACCATCCAGCTGTCAGCATCCTCCCAAGTTCCTAATCCTTTCAGCAGCCGCATAAAATCTGAGTGAATTGCTGCCTTCCAGCTATCTTATCATGCAGCAATTCACAAAAAGCGTATCAAGCTGGAACTAGGTGCTATTGGAGCTGCTTAAATGCTTCCAAAAACAGCAGCCCAGCACTTCCTCTTTCCCCATCTGGCAAAATAAAACATTTGGCATGACATCACCATTTGCATTAAGAGTTTTCCCACCCCTGTAAGTGGCAGCCAATGACCTGGAACAGTAATTTGGAAATGCTTGATATGTTGCTGCCATATTATTTTATATTACTTGACACACAGAGAATTGAACAGGAAGCTTCTCCAATGTCTAGTTTTGGCCCCATTGTCTTGATTTCCCTACACGCATTTCATGCAACAAACATAAAACACAGTTGCATGGCCTTTGAATTACCACTCCCTCTAAACAGTGAACTCAGGTGGTTGTGTACTGACAGGATTAGAAGCAGAAAGGGGTGCTCAGAAGCAAGAGAATGGTATTAGCATGCTCAACTGAGCATCAACATATGTTGTTGTTTAGTCATTTAGTCTTGTCTGACTCTTCGTGACCCCATGGACCAGAGCACCCCAGGCACTCCTGTCTTCCACTGCCTCCCACAGTTTGGTCAAACTCATGTTGGTAGCGTCGAGAACACCGTCCAACCATCTCATCCTCTGTCGTCCCCTTTTCCTTGTGCCCTCAATCTTTCCCAACACCAGGGTCTTTTCCAGGGAGTCTTCTCTTCTCATGAGGTAGCCAAAGTATTGGAGCCTCAGCTTCAGGATCCGTCCTTCCAGGTTTGATCTTCTTGCAGTCCATGGGACTCTCAAGAGTCTCCTCCAGCACCATAATTCAAAAGCATCAATTCTTCGGCGATCAGCCTTCTTTATGGTCCAGCTCTCACTTCCATACATCACTACTGGGGAAACCATAGCTTTTACTATACGGACCTTTGTCGGCAAGGCGATGTCTCTGCTTTTTAAAATGCTGTCTAGCTTTGTCATTGCTTTTCTCCCAAGAAGCAGACATCTTTTAATTTCGTGACAGCTGTCACCATCTGCAGTGATCATGGAACCCAAGAAAGTAAAATCTCTCACTGCCTCCATTTCTTCCCCTTTTATTTGCTAGGAGGTGATGGGACCAGTGGTCATGATCTTACCCCGTAGGTTTTTTTTAAAAAAAAGATAAGATAGATAAGATAAGATAAGATAAGATTATAATATAAGATAAGATAAGATAATCTTTATTGTCATTGTCCCCTTGCAGGAACAACAATATTGTTTTGATGTAGAGCTTACGACCATATTTTGCGCTCTCCTCTTTCACCCTCAATCGAAGGTTCTTTAATTCCTCCTCACTTTCTGCCTCAACATATAAGGAGGTTGCCTCAACATATAAGGAGGTATTAAAAAAAACCAAGCTCAATGATAACAGAAAATACTCAGTGGCCTCCAGGAGGCATATAATGTTGAGTGCCAGCTGAAAAAAATGGGGGGAGGGGGGAAGGAAACTGAGGTTCATAGAATTGTAGAGTCTTGGAACCCCAAGAGTTCTCTAGTCCAACCCCCTGCAATGTAAGAATATTTTGCCTAACGTGGGGCTCAAACCCATGACCCTGATATTAAGAGCCTCATGCTCTTACCAACTGAGGGGTGTGGGGTAAAGGGTAGTGTTTTCTCCTTCTTAAACACATACAGCTTCTAGTATTCTGGAAGAGGAGATGGCTGGCCAAAATCCTAAAAGGATCAGGAGTCCTGTTAGTTAGGAGGTGTGAACACACTGCAACATTTTGCTGCATGGCTCATTTGTATTGTTTTAAATATCAAAACTTTACTTTTACCCACCCTCAGATTTAGAAGGACTATTCAGTGTATCGTACAAAATTAAATAACTGTGCATTTCACCACCACAGAAAGTAACACAAATAACATCAGCTTGAAGAATGGGGGGGACATAATTCTGGCATCCGTGACTTTGTAGTTAAAAAAGAAACGAGGAAAGAACTGATGATTTTCTAAATTTAAGATGAAAGATTGCCATCTGTTTGAGCTTCGATTGCTCTCATCAGCATATTGTCTTCAAGAAGCAGCTACACTTTTTTTATAAAGATAATTCCTAGAGTGGAATAAATGATAGAACCAAATAGCTGGCAAAGCTACACAGGCTGTAGTTACTGTACCTGGGGAGGGAACCTGGTTGTGTTCAATGGGGCCTTTCTTCTGAATAAACATGTATAGGATTGTTCTGTTAATGTAGTGGCTTAGCACAGGAGGAGATAGAAAGTTGTGGGTGTGCTGTAACTAGAAACTGGGTTTGGATCTGTCCCATATATGCATCATGCTTTTAAAAGCGGGGCCTGCAACAAAATGTTGTCTTGTGGATTGCACCTCTTCTTTCAGTCCCTCGGCTCCATTCCTCTTCCTGTTCCAGTGCCCTCGCCCTGCCCTGAGTGTTGTCAACAGACAGCCACTTTTCTGCAACCATCCAGTATGCTAGTTCCAGGGTCTTGCAAATGGGTGGTTCCATTTTGGCTGCCTACCAAACGGCACTCCCAGCCTCAACGTTAGCAATAGAGGCAACTATGGTTGTTGTTTCATTTTGCGGTACTAGATTATGTCAACAGCCTTGAAGATTACAAATGTAAGCTGGCACAGAAATGTGTTAAATAAATTTTCAAGGGGAGGAAGGAAGAAAATATAACGAACGCAGAGTTTTCTTTCGGTTGACACAGTAAGGCAGTTTGGGGGGAGGAAGGGGGACGACGATGCTGTTCCTAACTTTTTATGTTAGGAAGAAGAAAACATTATCCAGGCAGAGTGAAAAAGTAATCTGCAAAAACCCTGTACAACCTAGGTTTGAAAGTTGCCTAATTGCTTCTCGTACTTAATGATATGATTAACCTCAGACATAAAAACAGATTCTCTGCCTGCAGAAGGCAAAGGGTTTCTTTTTTCCCCTTCTTGTTTTAAATCTCTGGTGAATAGAGATTAGTCTCCTGGAGGGGAGGAGTGAAGTATAATAAAGAATCTCTCTACAAGAAGCTCCTGTGAATCTTGGCAAGGCGGGGGGGGGGGGATGATTTCATAGCCAGCCTCTTTTTATTTTATTTTTTGTTTTGCTGAATAGCTTAGTTGTTTGAATAGAGAGGCCTACAGATATTTCAGATAAATGACGTCATATGATTTGAAAAAGCTGATGACACTGCAGTTCACATAAATCTCCAGAAATGCGTTAAGCACCTCAAGCAAGATGATGCACAAAGCCAAGTATTTTCTCTTGCAAGGAGTGATACCCTGTTCTGGCTAAAAATATATGGATTGTTGCAGGAGACCAAAAGAGCTCTGCAGGTGCCTCCGGGGACATGGACACTCCTGTCCCTCCCATCTCTTGAAGAGCAGATCTCAAGGCCTCATTTCACACTTGGTGAAGTGTTGTGTCTCAGTGCTAGATGGGGATGAACTAATCTGTCAGTTTTGCTTTCTCTCCGTTTCGCATTTTTCCAGTTTAGTTCCCCATGTTTCCACACCAATTTGTGGATTCTTATTTCAAAATGTGAATTTCATCTAATATAATTGTCTTTGCATAAACTTTTGCATAATATACATATATCTGCAAAGCATTTCCCCTTAACACAATTGACTTATTTTCACTAAAACGTGCAAATTTATGCATTCTTTACCCTGGTATATGCAGTTTTGTACGCGTCGCTTGACCGGAGAATTGCCTTGCAAAATTCGGAGAAGTGTGAACTTTGAACAAAGGTTGTGTTCTGGTTCCCATTGGAAAGTGAGAATTAGGTCCTTTAAATTTGAACTGAATTGAATTTCTTCCCCATCCCTAGTGATAGAGCACATGCTTTACATTCAAAATGTCCCAGATTCAATCTCAAGCGACTTCTGTCAGGGCTTAGAAGGACTGCTACGCAACACCCTAGAGAGTGGCAGTTAGTCAGAATACTGGCGTAGATGAGCTAATGGTCACATTTGGTATCAGGAAGCATCCTATGTTCCAATACTACTTTTAGACGTAATTTCATCCCATCCCCCCACTCACCATTCCTCTTCATCTTCTTCTCCCTTGTTTTTATTCCTCAGCAAACCAAACACCCAATTGCATCTTCCACCAGCTGTGGATTTTCCACCCCTACCAAGCGAAAATACATTATTTGTCATTGGACAGTCTCATCCGCAATTCTCTAAACTTCCTTGTCGTATTGATTTGCCATGGTAGTTATTTGGATAGCGAGACTTCTGGCAAGGACTTAGTCTTTCTGCATTGATTAGTATGTGATAAGCACTGCAGCCATTCCTGGACAGGGAGAGCCTGGCAATAGTGGAAATATGCACTGGTAACTTCAAAATTGGATCTGGGTATGCAAGACACTCTATGCAAGGCAGTCCTCAGAGACGGTTCAGAATCTACAGTCAGTGCAGAATGCTGAGACTGATCTATTATCAAGGTTTGGCTTATCCCAAGCACATGACATCACTTCTGAGGGAACTGTGCCATCTAGCCAGATGTGACCAGTCCCATTTCAAGGTTTTGGTACTTTTATACAACGACCTGAACAACTTGGGACCTGGCTACCTGCTAGAATGCCAGCTTCCCCATTGACCAGCTTGTATATAACAATCAGCTAGGGAGGCTTCCCTAGCAGCCTTGTCATTTACAGAGATTCATTTGATGGTGACGCAGGGGAAAGTCTTCTCTGTGATATCAACCACACATTGTTTTTTTAGATCCGTACGTAGGGGATTTTTCCAGTGGTTCACTACTGGAGCTTTTGATCTACTTTGCAAAAGTCCTGCAGCGTTCCTATGGCAAAGGATCATTAATCATGCACAGTTATGTGTAGGAAGTTAAACTATTGATCGATGAAGCCAAATATACATCAGCTAGACATGAGTCATCGCGATTCAGCATGCATCCCAAGGGCGATTTTCTAGAGTTCAGTCGGAACGCTCAGAAAGTGCTCCTTTCCCCCTTCTTTATCAATCTCCCTTTCCTAAAGTAATAATAATAAATAATAAATCATATTTAGGGAAGGGTGGGGAGTAACAAGCAGTGGAGGTTTCCCTTGGTAACAAATGATGTTACAGAATATCATTTCTGGCCAGGGATCTTAGGACCTGACAGCAAAGGAAGGTTGTTGTTGTTGTTGTTGTTGTTGTTGTTGTTGTTGTTGTTGTTGTTGTTGTTGTTTTTGACTTAGGAAAGGGAGGTTCCTTGCAGTGATAGAGGCAGAGTGCTTGAAGAGTGTTGTACACCCAACATGGACTGAGGCTGCCATATTCAAGGGGAGAACTTCTGTTTTGAGCTTCCCACCTCAGCTTGAATACACTCCCCTCCTTGATTTTGTAGTGTCTTTTGTGGATTTCAAACTTTTTCCGGTTCCAGGTAACTTTGTACACACCAAAGATTCTGCCAAAGAACCTCTCCATCATCCGCCATCCGCCATCATCCGTGATTTGAAAGATTTTGGTAGGTGTGGCAGTATGCCTGCCGGGTTCATGAGGTCCATAGATTGTGTGTGTCGCTGCACATTAATTGAGTGCATTCAACATCATGCTCCAAATGCCTTTACATTGCAGGATTACATTACAATGCCTTTACATTACAAGGTTGGTAGCAGTGGGCAAGTTACCTTCAATGGAATCTTCTATGGATCTCATATAGGAACTTCTGGTGACATTGTTTGAGAAATTACTCTCCCATAGTAACTGTGGGCGACAACTTCATGGAGAAAATATTCTATTTTCAACCTGTTTAGGGAAGCTTTTAATGTTTAATAGATTATTTTATTTTATTTTTCTGTTGGAAGCCGCCCAGAGTGGCTGGGGAAACCCAGCCAGATGGGTGGGTATAAATATATTACTATTATTATTATTATTATTATTATTATTATTATTACTACTACTACCATAATTGCCTCTAATTATTTTTCTGATGTGTGGATTTTCAAAAATGTCCTAAATAGGGTTGTGCTAAACCTTTCAACACATCTCTTATTTAGCATTGAGGATGGGGGTAGGAAGAAATGTCCCAAAGATTGGGCTAGCAAATTTTTTTTTTTAATGAGGTTAGCATACTTTTGTGCTATATCATAGAATCATAGAATCATAGAGTTGGAAGAGACCACAAGGGCCATCCAGTCCAACCCCCTGCCAAGCAGGAAACACCATCAAAGCATTCTTGACATATGGCTGTCAAGCCTCTGCTTAAAGACCTCCAAAGGAGGAGACTCCACCACACTCCTTGGTAGCAAATTCCACTGCCGGACAGCTCTTACTGTCAGGAAGTTCTTCCTAATGTTTAGGTGGAATCTTCTTTCTTGTAGTTTGAATCCATTGCTCCATGTCCGCTTCTCTGGAGCAGCAGAAAACAACCTTTCTCCCTCCTCTGTATGATATCCTTTTATATATTTGAACATGGCTATCATATCACCCCTTAACATTCTCTTCTCCAGGCTAAACATACCCAGCTCCCTAAGCCGTTCCTCATAAGGCATCGTTTCCAGGCCTTTGGCCATTTCGGTTGCCCTCTTCTGGACACGTTCCAGCTTGTCAGTATCCTTCTTGAACTGTGGTGCCCAGAACTGGACACAGTACTGTGTCCAGTTGACCAAATATGGGTTGACCAAAGATTCCCCACCCTTTTCAACAGTTAAAACACACACAGAGAGAGAGCTGCTAATGGCAGGCAACACTCTCTACAGGATGGGTAGCAAAGATGGTGCTTTTCAGATGGACTGCAGCATCCATCACCTCTGTCCATGGACCTTGCTGGGTGGGGCCAATGGGAGTTGTAGTCCACAGCATATGGAGAGAGCACCATGTTGGCTACAAGACACCCTTCATGGCTGTGTTGCCAGAAGACCGTCCCTAGAAGTGCACTTAGATGTACATAAGGAGATTGTTCACAGGTCTTCTCCATTTATTTCGATAAAAGGAATAGCTCTGCTCTCTTCCCCCTCATGCTTTCTAGAACATATAAATACATATCAGTTGGAATGCCTGCAGGTCTATGGATTTGTTGCTCTTGTTTTTAACTAATTTGAACTCGAGTAGAGCAGAAATCCTGGCCATTGTAAATGCAAAGGCAGCATTGAACAGATATTTGTATTGGACAGAAAGATAGATCACAGCAGGCTTTTTGCGGGGGGCTCATTGTGTACAAACTAGCATTTCCTTTGACTAGTCATCTTTTATTTCCATTTCCCCCCGTATTTGATCAGACAAGTGAAAAGAAGAAAATGTATACTTTCCTGTGTCTTTGAATGCCCCCCCTGTCTTTCCTATTATATGCAAGGCTTTATGGTGCTGTTTTTTATCTTAATGATATACTATCCCTTTCATTTCATTCAGTGTAAATGTCCACTGCAGAGGGGGGGGGAGCCATTTCATTTCTCTGCAGATATTATATTTAGAGGCAACATTACATACACATTGTTACATTGTCATCTGAATCTGAAAAGAAAATGAAAGAGTACAAGGGAAGATGAAATTCTCAGCAAGTCAACCCTTCAGTTACAATTTGCAATGTGCCCATGGTTTAAGTCAACACCGTATATAAATTGTCTTTAAAAGGTTGTGGAATTAACCACGCAGCAATTTCTGATCATTGCAGACTGAAGCCAGAGGTTGTGGCAAGCTGATTACCACTGCTGAAAACTTTGATGCAGTGTCTCCCTGCCATCTTTTCTCTGTAACAGCTACAAAATTATGTGTTGTGCCTTTCCCTGCCCCTGCTTCCCTATGTGGGGGAAGGAAAACACATAACATGATGATTTTCACATCACAGGCCTCAGTCAGCTGACCAGGTGTGATGGCATTGAGTATTCATGAACATTTCAACAGCTCATCAGAATGTTTGTAGTCCAACTTTTCTGAGGAAGAGAAAATTGTCAGTATGGCTGAAATTAAAATCTCACATAAACTCTTTTGACAGGGGTAGCTTTGCGTGGAGCATTCTGTGGAGTAGAAAGAAGCCTTGAGGAAGTAGAAAAGCTAAGTGGTCTGTGACAGAGATGAAGGATAGCTGAAGGGAGGACGAAGACTGAAACCCGCAATGGGAATCAAGGCAATTTCTTGGTTGCAGACTTTTATTAGAGTTTTGTAGTTGCAACCCTAGCAGCTGCTCTAGAAGCCTACACATCTCCTTCCAAGGCATGAACAGATTTCTCCAGCTCATCTGAACATGCAGTGTTTCAGAAGCACCGACATTTCTTTAAATTTGTCATAAAAATCAATTCTAGCTCTCCGAATTCAAGGTTGACTTGTGGAAAACATTAGACTAGAGATAGAACTGGTCTCTTGCTATCCTGTAGCCAGCGGAGAAAGATTTGGCAGCAGAGAAAATGTGATGACTCCTCAAAGCAAGAGAGTATGTGGCCATCAACACTTGTCTGTTTTATTATCCACCAGCAAAGCTTCTCAGCAATCCTAGCAGCCCAACATGCTAACTGCTGGGCATTGGAGAGAAGAGATTACAGCCTTGCAGGAAAATATCATAGGCAGGAACCGGCAGGAAAGATTCCAAATGAAATCTTTTGTGCAGCTTTAAATGTTCATTAAACAGAAATGCTCTTCACCAAAGAGAGGGTAAGCAGGACATCAAAAGCAGCTGGATAAATTGGATTTCTGATTGGCAAGCTAATGGACACGAGATTTGTGCCTGAGAACATAACCTTTATGCAGGGATTCATTGCTATTCAATGAAATTCACTCTGCCCAGCAGGAAATCCTCAACAGGGCAAGGGGAGTATTGAAGCTCCGGGATTGTAGTTTTAGCTAGTGGCTCTTCAATAATAGACTGCAATTATCCACCTCCAGTCCACATCATTGCCTTCCTAACCTTTCTGCCAGTTGGGTGTCCTTATCACAGCCACCCTGCCAATGAGTGAATTGCAGAAAATCCCCGGTAAATTGGAGCTGAGTTGTTAAATAAAAAACAACAACAGCTAAGTCCTCTGGCACCTTAAAGGCTAGCCTATTTATTGGGGCCTAAGTGGGCTGTATCCCACCATTCTCAGATGCCAATGTAGCCTGCATGTTGCATTCAACTGATTTGCCTTGCATTTACTTGGCCACTTCTGCAAACCTAAAACAAAAACAAAAAAAACACCTCCCTAATTCAAGTGCCAGCACAGGAGATTTCTATACACATAGTCTGAGCCACTGCTCTTTTTCTAGAAAAAGAGGTGCTGGAAGTCACCATTAACACTTCCTATGTTCTCTTATAACGGCAATGGCTCCCACCTGCAAGGTGCTGGAACTGAGTTCCGGCAAGTTCAGGAGAGCCACCACTAGTCACTGTACACATTACTGAGTCAGGTGCACCAATGGCCTGACTCAGTGCAAGGCAGCACCCTGTGTTCCTAAAGTGCCGCAAGACACAAATGCAATGTCCAGTACCTAGATTCAGCTCTGAATTGTTCTGAGGTGGTTCACCCGGGCACACTTATCGCTCCTTGACCGCAGGAGCAAGTGGATGAGACCATCAATAGAATAGACCATCTCCCCCCAATGTCAACATGAACACAATGCTTTTCAGTGTTCACCTACTGGAATGAAAGTCATTGAATGATGAGAGATCAAGGCCTGGATAAATATTTGGCCAGTTCTGCCATTCATCTGGTGAAGTAACCTCACACACAGAGTGGATGATGGGGTGTGGATCCTCCATAAAGGCACTTCTGCATGATTTGTCTGTTTTCCCCCATTCAAAAAAAAGGGGGGGAGTAGTCATTTGGTGCCAAGTTCTGTCCACCAATTGTACAAAACTCATCACCCCCTGCAAAAGAGATGATGAATGGCTAAAGAGTTTGTTTTTTCTGCCTCTTCCTTGGAGTGGGGGAATAGACTTTAAGTTAAAACAAAGAAACAAACAGGAGTTGTAGGTTGCTATTAAATTTACAAGGTGACTGAGGCATGTTCTCATCTCACTCTCTGGTGCTCCACAGCCAACCTTCTCGGACATTGCATTTGCTGGAATGCCAACAGAAGAACATTATTCTGTGGGCATTTTAGGGAGTATCTTGGCCGGGGAGGTTATAGCATGATGGAGAATGCAAGAGGACCCCCCCCCTTCCTTTTAACTCTGAGATGCTTGTGGGAAGACATGTAATATCCCTCCATAGATATTCTAGGATGCACACCAGGCAGGGAGGTGAGCTGAGGAGTGCCAGAGAATGGCATGAGGAACATCTCTCAGCCAGCTTGTAATGTTAGATATTAAGGTAAGCAAGTATGCTGATCCCTGAACATTGTGTCAAGCATCTCCTGCCTCTCCCCAATTTTCTGAGGTGAGATATATTTTTGCAACCCGCCCCAAATGGTCATAAAAGGGGGAGGGATCTGCCAAAATGATCAAAACAGCTCTAGATTGTGGGAATCAGGTCCAGGGCTCTAAGTGGAGCACACATATCACATCGTGTAAATAATGAAGGGATGAGATGTGGTCTTAACTCCTCCAACATACAAATTGTAGACACCAAGCCAGTTAAGAGTAATGTGCCTGTGTGGATTAACCAACCTTAACTGGGAAGGGTGGCATCTTCGTGAGTGACTGCAAAGTTGCTGCTTCAGGTCCAAGTATCCCCAGGTAAAGGGCCTCAGAGAGCACGAGTAAACAAAGACCCCAAAAAGACATGGACTGTCATAAAGTGCTATATCAGGGCTAGCTAACGTTGTGCCCTCCAGATGGCATTAGACTACAACTCCCATCATCCTGTCTTTGAAAATTATACTCAATATTGATCCAGTGTAGAACTTCAGTGTATAGTTAGCAGGGTAAAAACTTAAACACATTGCAGGATTCCCTAAAAAAAATAGACCAGAGGCAATTGCATTTCATCCAACAGAGCTTTACTGCTAGTGAAGGCAAATGAGCATCATGGTCACAAATCCAATACATTTAGGACTGGCAGTGTCCATAAGAAATCCAGTTGCAGCAGACTTATCTTAAACTTACAGAAATAAACAGTAAGTTGCAAGAACTCGGGCCAGGAGGAAGATGAATTTCAAGTAAGTCTTCAAAAGGTTTTATTTATGTAGTGATGAATTCAAATAGGAATCAATCCCAGTATGATAATGAGGCAAATAAACATAAACTCCAAGTAGGCAAACATACTCGGTACACTCTGACCATTACTGTTTATTTCTGGACTTCACCAAGAACTCCAATTTCTACAGTAACTCAACATGGCCAAATTATCTTAAACTTACAGCAACTTATAGTAAGACTAAACCTTAACACTATATACAGAATACCACACCAGGCGGAAAAGAGATAGAAAGAGAAAGTGAGAAACTCAGGCCTATTATAGTCAGCATGACCTTGACAGAAAGAGATAAGAGAACCAGTTTAAGCCAGCTGTAATCGGCGTCTCTAAAGGAATAACCCAAACATCATGAACCTTTTGCTTGTTTCTTTCACACAGGGAAGCTTCCAGAACCCTCTTGAATTACAGTAATTAGAAAAGGAAAGATCTCTACACATCAGATCAATACTTTCTGCACTAAGAAATGCACACTGTCACATCCCTCATCATTGGCTATGCAGGTTGAGGCTCATGGGAGTTTTAGTCCTACAAAATCTGGAGGCCACTCCTGAGCTGGATGTACCAGTTGGCCAATTTTGTATAAAACCACTTCAACTACCCTAATGTATTACAGGAGCCTCATGGACTTTTAGGTGTGATCCTGAATTCACTTGCACGGATGGGAGCTGGATGTGTTGGTGGGCAGGATTCCACAGCCTGTTATCTCTGTAGCCAAGGGCGCCTTATTTCAGAGATTCTGCAAATACAAATAATAAATCCATAGGCATAGTTTTCCTCTGAAAGTCAAAGATGCAAAAAGATCATCTTCCGCGCTGATTTTCCCCCAAGGTACTGCAGTTTGTCATCTAAAGTACTCAAGAGCCATTAAAAACAACTTTGTTGAGGCTCATACAAATGTGAGGAAGGATTTCACCCCGCAACATAACACATAAGTATATGCCACAGCAGGCTCGAGAATGTAGTCACCATATTTTCACTTGTCAGAGCAACATATTCTTTAATGGAATCCTTTTTTTCAAAGCGGCAAATGTTGACTTCTCCAATCCATTACCCCATTATTAATGGTAGCTTTTAAGAAAGCGCTATGAAAAGCAGATACATTCAATTAATCCTTTCAAGGGCCGCTCGTTGCTTCCCACTAAGGAGAAATTTAAAGGGTGCCTGAGTGCACTGCCTTTTTGAAGATTACACATCCCTGTCAATAAATTGCACTAAGTAAAAGCAAAATCTTATTAACACTGCTTTGGGGAACGAGTTAAGACTTAGTCTCTGTAGTATTCGTCAACATAAACAAGTGATAATAAACAGAAAATACCTTTCTGAGAGGTAGGGGCCATGGAATCTAGGAATTGTTATTTTTTTTAAAAAAAAATGCTGTCAAATGCAATCTATTCATTTTCCAACAACAAAAGCTGCCATTGTTAACACTGGAGTCATCAATACATTAAAAGGTTAAGTGCCCTTTCTAATACGTCATTCCTATTTCATCTTTCTCCCTATTGACAATGCATAGGGAACCTCTATGCATATAACTCACATGGGATTCCAGTTTGGCCCACAAGGCCATTTTCCCCAAGCCTCACCCACACCTGACATCATAGAATATCAGGTGTGGGAGAGGTATAGTTGCAGCTGTAAATGAACCATTAGGAGCATTACAGAACACTCCCATTTTTTTGTTTCCCAGCCAGGTTATTAATTTTTAATTACAACAATCCAATAAGAGCCACATTATCACGATACCAAATTACAATACAATTAAAAAAGCTGAATTCAAATACCAAATTAAACAATTTTGGGTGACTTCCCATGTGCTGGATTTTAGGGTACAAAGTTCTTCTTTCTTTCTGCTTCCATAATCTTGATTAGTTTAATTACAACAGTTCTGGTCTTGATCCTTTATTTAACAGCCGCTGGTTTCATGACTTTCATTCGTAATAGCATATTTCATAAATTTTAATTCTGCAAGAAGAGCTTATGGCCTGTAAGTTTCTGTGTGAGGTGTTTATTTTCCATTTGTTTCTTCATTCTTTCACTTTTTCGCGCTCTCTTTTTCTCTGATCTCAAAGGCTGTATTTTTCACTGCGTCACATGCCATCTTGTTTGTCAAAGTCTAACAAGAGGTCTGACGTGGCCTTGCTTTCAGCCCTTTTTATAATTCACATCAAATACAAGTCCTACCTAGACTATTTCCACTCAGGAATTCTCAAGGACAGCCAATCCCTGCTGCTAGTGAGTTTCCTTTTAGCACTGAGTTCAAATTCTGCATGGAATGCAAGTTTGCCTATGGAATCACCTGCAGTAAAACTCTCCAGTCCGAGTTCCCAAGTATAGTAAAGGGGCCCCTGACCATCAGGTCCAGTCGTGTCCGACTCTGGAGTTGCGGCACTCATCTCGCTCTATAGGCTGAGGGAGCCGGCGTTTGTCCGCAGACATCTTCCGGGTCATGTGGCCAGCATGACAAAGCTGCTTCTGGCGAACCAGAGCAACGCACAGAAATGCCGTTTACCTTCCCGCCAGAGCGGTCCCTATTTATCTACTTGCATTTTGATGTGCTTTCGAACTGCTAGGTTGGCAGGAGCTGGGACCGAGCAACGGGAGCTCACCCCATTGCAGGGATTCGAACCGCCAACCTTCTGATCAGCAAGCCCTAGAATCTGTGGTTTAACCCACGGTGCCACCTGGGTCCTTTATCCTTACCACAAACGGCTTGCTTTTCACACTGAATTCACTGGAAGTGGTTTAGAATTCTTCTTTTGCAACCACAGCTCACAACTACAAATGGAATATTTTCCTTTAACTAGCTGTGCCATTGCAAAAAAATTACATTCCATCATTCGGAATCCAAACATCCTGGGGAAGATTTGGATAGGTCTCATTTTGTAAGCCTCTTTGCTTAATAGTAGAACATCTTGCATCCTGCTGAAAATACGCTGTGGGAGCCTTCTGGCCCCAGAGTATATAAGTCAGCACACATACAATTCTGGAAGGTGCATTCCCCCCCCCTGCTGTGTATTGATGTACGTCATTTCACGGTGCATTTTAACGAAAGAGCATTTGCATCTAAAACATACAAATGGAGAAATTTGATATTAAATGCCACGTTCCCCCCAGAGTAAGAAGTTATGAACTTTCTAGGAGGTTTGCAAATTGTATGTGACTTTGTTCAATCAATAAGCAACCAAGGAGGGCAAATCTGTTGTTAAGAAGATAAGAGCGCACCATGATAGCTTCACAAACAGCTGCTCCTTATCTGTCTGATATAGTACTTAAGTTTGATGAGCTTAATTAAAAATAATGAAAACTACCTTTTTAAAGGTTAAATTGTCTCCTCTCGTTTTTCTGTTTGGTTTTTTTTTTGCTCTGACATCTTGGAGAAGTATAAGGCATTATCGCTCTGCCAGACCTTAGATAACCGGCAGAAGATCAGCACAAGATAATAATATGAAGGTCACAGGCTAATTAAGGCAGCTGCTTTGCTATGGTCTGGGAGAGTCCAAGGTCTTCAAATGTGCAGATCGGGGGCATTTTCCACTGAGTATAGGTAGAATTCGTTGGCAAGAAAGGTTATTACTTTAGCCAGTAAGACTGCCTTCCACCTGAAGAATTTAACTTGCATTTTAATAAATGAATCAACAACAAAATGACAATTACATTTCTATATTTAATGAAGAAAAGGCATTGGCACTGTTTTCTTTTTCATGCCCTGTTGCAGTAATAATCATAGAATTGTAGAGTTGGAAGGCACCATGAGGGTCATCGAATTTCAGCTCCCAGCGATGCAAGAATCTTTTGCTCAACTTGAACAGTTCTTGAACTCACGACCCTGAGATTAACACATTAATGTATCCTAGACTCTCAAACCCACATTATTTAGTTCATAGAATCATAGAGTTGGAAGAGACCACAAGGGCCATCCAGTCCTAACCCCTGCCAAGCAGGAAACACCATCAAATCATTCTTGACATATGCCTGTCAAGCCTCTGCTTAAAGACCTCCAAAGGAGGAGACTCCACCACACTCCTTGGTAGCAAATTCCACTGCCGAACAGCTCTTACTGTCAGGAAGTTCTTCCTAATGTTTAGGTGGAATCTTCTTTCTTGTAGTTTGAATCCATTGCTCCGTGTCCGCTTCTCTGGCGCAGCAGAAAACAACATTTCTCCATCCTCTGTATGACATCCTTTTATATATTTGAACATGGCTATCATATCACCCCTTAACCTTCTCTTCTCCAGGCTAAACATACCCAACTCCCTAAGCCGTTCCTCATAAGGCATTGTTTCCAGGTCTTTGACCATTGTGGTTGCCCTCTTCTAGACACGTTCCAGCTTGTCAGTATCCTCCTTGAACTGTGGTGCCCAGAACTGGACACAGTATTCCAGGTGAGGTCTGACCAGAGCAGAATACAGTGGTACTATTACTTCCCTTGATCTAGATGCTATACTCCTATTGATGCAGCCCAGAATTGCGTTGGCTTTTTTAGCTGCTGCATCACATTCCACAAACCCCACAAATGGATCTGCCAGGTTTGGACCACCTCAACAGAGGTAGCACAACTCTGTACAAACCAAAAGAAGACTTTTACCCACCCACCCATTCCATTCCATTCCTTTTTTTTTAATCGATTGTCTTTCCCCTTCTCTTTATTAACCATGGATTTGTGTTAAATTTTGGTGCAAACAGGTTGTCTTGTTTCTGCCTCCCCTGCCTCCCCTAGCAGTGCTACCACCTCCGTGATTTAAGAGCTTATCTGAACACTTGAAAATTGTTTTATTTGTTATTTAAATTTATATAACACGCTTCATCAAAAGACCACAGAGTACCGGTAGTTTATAAAATAGAGCATAAAAGTCAATGCATAACATAATATCTAAAAACAGTTATATAAATTCAATTGTAATATTAATAAATGTGTAATAAAATACGGATCACACAACAGCAAAAGTATTAAAAAGGGAGGGGGGAATCGGCAACAGGCTATCTGAAATACAAGAACAGTGTACAAATACAGAATCTTCACTTTTTCCAAACGTAGCTCTTGATCCCAGTCCCCATAGAAAATGAAAGTATTTTAAAGGGGGGGGGGAGATGGTGTCTGCTCTTCTCCTAGCAATTAAGTAGTGCTAGTCAGTGTGGGTGTGATCCTTCAGGGAAAGGTCTGTTACTCAACTCCAGGTTTCTAATTTGAGATATTTATTAAATGATTCAAGAGCAGTACAAAGGAGAGAAATTTGGGTAGTGCTGAAATATAAGTCCCTATTGTCTAAATCAGGCACGTCCAACAGGTAGATCGTGATCTACCGGTAGATCACTGGACGTCTGTGGTAGATCACTGGTAGATTACTGGCTCCCCCCAAAGAAGCTCAACAACTTTGGCTCCCTTAATAAAAGCTCAACATTTTTGCCCTGCACCCCAAAGAAACAGGGCTTTATTCCCCCTAAAAAAAGCCTTTGACAAAAAAAAAAAACCTTTGACAACTTTTACATGAACCCCTAAAAAATGGGCCTTCCTCCTTCCTGAAAAAAGCTCATCAATTTTGACCTGAACACCCCAAAAAGGGGTAGATCACCGCCAGTTTTTAACTCTGTGAGTAGATCACAGTCTCTTTTGAGTTGGCCACCCCTGAAATCATCCTTACATTTAATAGAGACCGTCACATTATTTTCAGTACCTTACAGGTGAGAGAAGCGTTCCTCTGCATGGCAACAGAATGGTTTCTGTTCTGCTAGGAACCAGGCAAAGTTTCCCCAGGCCAATTAAGATGGAGCCAAAAGACACATATGGAGCTATTTCTTTTAGATTTGTAGGAAGAAAGACCTGCAAGCAACCAATCGGATAGGGTCCTGGACTTTTCAGATTCTTAACACATTGGCTTGATACACACATAAAATTAAGCCATGGTTTAACAAACCAGGAGATCATGGCAGGTTGCCCCAGAAACAATCAAACAAACCATGGCTTGTTTCTCCAAAGTTTTGGTTTGTTTATCAGCTAGTCTTGCCTCGTGTCCTTGTAGCAATCTTTGTGATCATCTAGGGTAGGATAGCCAACCAAACCATGGTTAAGGAAGTGTGATGGGTTCATACATAATGCCACGCCATAGTTAAAACAAACCAAGGTTTTTAAACCAAGAACAAACCATAAAGCAAGCAAATAACCATGGTGTTATGTGTGAACCAGGCTATTTAGTTCACAAAGTAGCTTTAAAGGGTTTGCTTGAATAGAATTTCCTTTCTTTTAGTTAAAACTATTTCATTATACGAGTGTACTGACACAAACCATGGCTGATACAAATTGTGCTTCCTTTATGAACCATGGACTGAAATCAGTGTAGGAGTGGATTTGCAAGTATTGGCTACAAGTTAACCATCATTGGCATAGAAGCACATGTAACATGAAACCATGAATGAATAGCAATAGAAGAGAGCAGAAAAACACATTGGAGGAGGATTTGAGATGGAATACATAAACCTGTAGGCCACTCGCAATCTTTTGATTCATCTTAAGAGATTTTCAGGAGTAGAATGGGCTTGAAGAATATTGGCACACTTCTCTTGTCACAGAGCGTGACAATGGAGAGCATATGACAAATGGGGTTGCTCAAGGTAAGACCACAGACCACACAATGAACAAGAAACATGTAAATAAAACATGTGCCATGGCATTTTTGTGCTTTAAGGTATTTCAGACAGCGGTTTACGTTTTTCTGAGGTTTCCTTACCTGATAGCTTCTATCTTTTATATGATTTTTCACATGACATAAAAGCCAATTCTGAGAATCTAGTGGAAGTTTAGGAGTGCTCATTACCATGTTCATTGCTTCTAGGGGATGAAGAAAATCTTTTGCAAACCCTTTAACTTGGAAAATTGCAGTTTTGCATCTGTAATTTCACAAGACGAAAAATGGAACAGTGTATAGTTCTTTCCTGCCACTTGAAATTGAGTGCGACTTGGCAGCATATCGGTCAAAAAGCAATAATGCAACATGTAATGTGGTGTAAAAGGAATATTCGATAATCAGGATAAAAGCACTAACATTATAACTAAAAAAAACCCGAATGCAATGAACCTCATGTCTGAATGCAGCTAGATTCCTACTCCATGGCATTGGCTGTTGCTTCCAGGATCAGGAAAACTTGGGATATGATGATGTCATGTCACATATTTTTATTTACTAGAAATCGCAGAGGAGAAAGAAACAGGAGGTTACAGCTCACAGTGACAGCTAAGTGTTCCCTGAAACCTCCAATTTGGCCTTAAGTGGCATCTCTGACCTTGGAAGACATCTTTGTGATGTCTCTTTTTGTACCTGTTTCCCCAGGGGTACCTTGTACCAATGAGTATTCACTGTGCCAATGACACAATGAGTGTTTTCGAAGCTAATGCACCAAGAAACCAATTCTTTCTAATTTATATAAGATACCTGACCTGATTATGACCCAGTTCAGTTAGCCAGGATGTGGCAGTCTTCAAATAGTGGAGGCTAAGCATGGTGTGACTCCTGCTACCATGTACATAATCACATGTGTGACGTGAAGCCTAATAAAAATGGCACCCTGATTCTTCCCCCTTCCTCATAAAGGAAAAGGGAGGTTATGTGCATGGAACTTTATGTGGCCTTGTGGAATGCCTTCAGTACATATTAATTTAGATGTCTGTAGAACATCATACAAAAAAAAAACACCTGCTATTATCCAAGTGAATACCTGAGCTGGTCTATTTCATCTCAGTTGTAGTTTTTTAGCTTTCCCATGTTCTGGTCTTGTTAACATCTCATTTATGGTACAGAAGAAAAACTACAATTCCCTAATGTCAATTATTGGAGCAGTTCCATGCTGACTTACTCACCTCTTAAATCAACAGTGCATTTGGCCTCTTGTATTTTCTGCACCACAGCATGTTTTGAACAGCAAAAGAGCATGCAGAAACCTTCATCAATATTAAACAGAACCGACACAGCCACTGCCAAAATATGCTCTCCAATCCATGCAATTCTATCCTGGAAAACTACAATGAAGATCGCTGTTTCTCTCAACCATTGTCCTTCCACATGGTCTGTTTTCCTGGAAACTCTCCCTTTCCAATCTAGACTCCAGATTCCATTGTTGGTTCCCATTGTCATTTAATTTTGGACTTGGAAGGGGGGAAATGAGATGGCAGAAACATAAGAGTATCTTCATCTGTTTTGCACATGGGGGGGGGGGGTGCACAGACAATGCTCATCTGCCCATCAATAGGATCATTGTGCTACGATTCATTCAGGAAATTATGCCTGGGACTACTAAAATAAACAATATGGAAATCTTTCAGCAAGCACGATGAAATTCACTATCACAAGACATTGTAATGGCTGCCAATTTGGACAGCTTTCAAGGGGGAATCGACGATTTGTGGAGAATAAAGCTATCAAAGGCTGCTAGTAAAGATGGCTATATATTTACCATAAGTGTAAATATGCCCCTGGATACCAATAGTTGGGGAACCCCACCAGGAGAGGGCTCAAGTTCTGCTTGTTGGCTTCCTGAAGAATCTGGTTGGCCACTGAGCAGAGCTCAGGATGACCCAGACTTTGACTTATTGAGGGTGGCTGGGGAGGGAACCACATGTATTCCAAGCAACAATTTGTTCCTTAACATGTTGCAAAAGTTACAGTTAAGTTTATGTCGCAGCTCCACCCAACATGTAGATCTGGGTCCTTCAGAGTAATAACACCACCAGTGCCCACCATATGGCCGTTTGTGTCTTTTTCTTTGTAGAACAAAAGTGATTAGAATCTTGGTACTCTTTTGCAGGGACAGGGGGTAGGCAGGTGTGGAGGACTCCCTAGTCCTGAATGGAGTAACTGTGCCCCTGAAGGCGCAGGTTAATTCTGTGTCCAGGGCAGCTATCTACCAGCTCCATCTGGTACGCAGGCTGAGGCCCTCCGCCCACAGACTGTCTCGCCGGAGTGGTTATCTCCTGCTTGGACTACTGCAATGCGATCCACGCGGGGCTACCTTTGAGCACAATTCAAAGTGTTGGTGCTGACCTTTAAAGCGCTAAACGGCCTCGGCCCAGTATACCTGAAGGAGCGTCTCCACTCCCATCGTTCAGTCCGGAGACTGAGGTCCAGCGCCAAGGGCCTTCTGGTGGTTCCCTCACTGTGAGAAGCCATGGTACAGGGAACCAGGCAGAGGTCCTTATCGGTAGTGCCCCCCCCCGCCCAGTGGAACGTCCTCCCATCAGATGTCAAGAAAATAAACCACTACAGTGGTGCCTCGGGTTACAACTGCTTCAGGTTACAAACGTTTCAGGTTACAAACTCCGCTAACCCGGAAATAGTACCTCGGGTTGAGAACTTTGCCCCAGGATGAGAATGGAAATTGTGCTGCGGTGGCGGGGCAGCAGCAGGAGGCCCCATTAGAGAAAACATGCAGTTTCAGCTTAAGAATGGACCTCCGGAATGAATTAAATTTGTAACCCAAGGTACCACTGTATCTGACTTTTAGAAGACATCTGAAGGCAGCCCTGCTTAAGGAAGTTTTTAATGTTTGATATTTTATCGCTTTATTCTTATTATTACTAATATTCTGTTGGGAGCTGCCCAGTGTGGCAGGGGAAAGCCAGCCCGATGGGTGGGGTATTAATAAATTATTATTCTTATTATTAAATTATTATTAAATTGTTGTTGTTGTTGTTATGGTTCCATCTCACGGTGCATTTTGCTTTTTTTCCTGCTTCACAGGTCTTCTACCTACTGGCTGAACCGCATCCAGTCCTTTCTTTACTGCAATGAGAATGGCCTGCTGGGCAGCTTTTCTGAAGAGACTCACTCCTGCACATGCCCAAATGACCAGGTCGCCTGCCTTGGCTCCTTGCCCTGCGCTGTGGGAGATGGCTCTGCCTGCTTAACCTGCGCCCCTGACAACCGTACCCGCTGTGGGACCTGTAACACCGGGTATATGCTGAGCCAAGGGCTTTGCAAGCCTGAGGTGGCAGACTCGACAGAGCACTACATTGGGTTTGAGACAGACCTCCAAGATCTGGAGATGAAGTATTTATTGCAGAAAGCGGACCGCCGGATTGAGGTCCATGCAATCTTCATCAGCAACGACATGCGTCTCAATAGCTGGTTTGACCCCTCCTGGCGCAAAAGGATGCTCCTTACTCTGAAGAGCAACAAATACAAATCCAGCCTGGTCCATATGATCTTGGGTCTCTCTCTCCAAATTTGCCTAACAAAGAACAGCACCTTGGAGCCTGTCCTGGCTGTTTATGTCAACCCTTTTGGAGGCAGCCACTCCGAGAGTTGGTTTATGCCTGTCAATGAAAACAGTTTCCCAGACTGGGAGCGGACTAAACTGGACTTACCGCTTCAGTGTTATAACTGGACGCTGACTCTAGGCAACAAGTGGAAGACCTTTTTTGAAACGGTCCACATCTACTTGAGGAGTCGTATTAAGTCGAATGGCCCCAATGGCAATGAGAGCATCTATTACGAACCGCTGGAGTTTATCGATCCCTCCCGGAACCTGGGCTACATGAAAATCAACAACATCCAAGTGTTCGGCTACAGCATGCACTTTGACCCGGAAGCAATCCGGGACCTGATTTTGCAGCTGGACTACCCTTATACTCAGGGATCCCAGGACTCTGCTCTCTTGCAACTACTAGAGATAAGGGACCGTGTAAATAAACTCTCTCCACCCGGACAACGTCGTCTAGACCTTTTCTCATGCCTGCTGCGTCATAGACTCAAGCTGTCTACCAGTGAGGTGGTGAGGATTCAGTCCGCTTTGCAGACCTTCAATGCCAAATTGCCAAACACAGTGGATTATGACACAACCAAATTATGTAGTTAACCATAAGTGTGAAGCACAACAGAAAAAATAAAAACCATGACGGAGTTTTTACAGTGCTTTTGTGGAACAGTTTATGTTTGGAAGAGTACATTTAAATTGTCTTTTCAATATCTGTCTTATATCAGTCAATAACGTTGGATGGCAATTTACACCCATGAACTCGCTGACAAATGAATATATTATACCTGCAAACTTTTTTTTGGCTTTGTTTTATGAATGAAAATAAATACTGACACCAGTCTAGAAGACATTCTACTTTTTACAATAAATTTCATTTGTAATTTTATATGTTCCGTGGCAATGCTTTTGTGCATTACATCCTCTAGAGGGAACATAAAAGGATACCAATAAAATTTTGTAGCTGAACAGTTATTAAAAAGAAACGCTGTGGGATTCATTATTTTCCCCTCTCAGAAAAAATAATAATGAATAGCATCCTTGATTTTGCATTTCTGACCAGAAAGGGGTGGTGGACAAGATAGAGGTATTTGGTTTTGATACAGAAGCCAGCCAAGACAAAGCTAAAAAGTCATAACATAAAGTTATTCTTTAGCACTTGAGTCATCTGACTGTTCCTGTTTTATTTAACAGGATTTAGGCACCATTTAATCACCAAAACCTCTAAGTAGTTTACTATATATATATATATATATATATATATATATATATATATATATATATATATACACACACACACACACACACACACACACACACACACACACACACACTAGATAAATCCAGATGTTAAAAACAAGTCAGCCTCAAAAATGGCAAAATAAAATCAGGTACTAACATCAATGGCCAGGGAGTTCCAAAGTGTAGAGGCTGCCACACTAAAGCTTCCATTCCTTGCATGTGTAAAAGCAAAATCATGCAGCACTTGTGAAAGTGCCATTTCTGCAGACAGGAGTGGTCAGGTGGGCATTTATGGGGCAAGGTAATATACTTAATGATGGATTGCTTGACTAAGAAACTTGAAAAGGGCCTTGTCTTTTTCAGTATGCTGTGCTGAGTTGCACGTATGGCTCGTGGGGAAGACTAGAAAGCTTGTGCAATCTCACATGGGATACAATAAGAATGGCAGTAGGGTAATTTCCTCCCAGAATGAAACAGGGTAATCCAGGGCTCTGGTGAACACAAAGAGGCTACAGTACCTTTTCCTGGTTTAGCCAGTCAGTCAGAGCCTTTTCCCAAGGTGTAGCCACTGTCACATGCCGACAGCTTCTTGAAGCCACAGGTGAGAGCTGAGTGGGGACCAAGGTGGACAAACTATGCCAGAAAGAGTACAACATTTCACCCACCAGAGGTGCTAAAGGTAAAGGTAAAGGGACCCCTGACCATTAGTTCCAGTCGTGACCGACTCTGGGGTTGCGCGCTCATCTCGAATTATTGGCCGAGGGAGCTGGCGTACAGCTTCCAGGTCATGTAGCCAGCATGACAAAGCCGCTTCTGGCAAACCAGAGGAGCATATGGAAACGCCGTTTACCTTCCCGCTGTAGCGGTTCCTATTTATCTACTTGCATTTTGACGTGCTTTCGAACTGCTAGGTTGGCAGGAGCAGGGACCAAGCAACGGGAGCTCACCCCATCACAGGGATTCGAACCGCCAACCTTCTGATCAGCAAGCCCTAGGCTCAGTGGTTTAACCACAGCGCCACCTGGGTCCCTAGTGAAGATAAAGCTCCATAATTGCAATGCAGCTGCCACCCCTAAGGGGTCTAACCAACCCCTCTAGGAAGTCTGATGCAATGGCCAATGGTGTAGGTAAAAAGGTAAAGCACCCCTGGATGGTTAAGTCCAGTTAAAGGCGACTGTGGAGTTGCGGCTCTCATCTTGCTTTCAGGCAGAGGGAGCCGGTGTTTGTTCACAGACAGCTTTCCGGGTCATGTGGCCACCATGACTAAACTGCTTCTGGAGCAATGGAACATTGTGATGGAAACCAGAGTGAACAGAAAATGCCATTTACCTTCCTACTGCAGCTCACCCCGTCACAGGGATTCGAACCGCTGACCTTCTGATCAGCAAGCCCTAGGCTCAGTGGTGTAACCCACAGTGCCACCTGGGTCCCTACCAGAGGTGCTAAAGGTAAAGGGACCCCTGACCATTAGGTCCAGTCGTGACCGACTCTGGGGTTGCGCGCTCATCTCGCATTATTGGCCGAGGGAGCCGGCGTACAGCTTCCAGGTCATGTGGCCAGCATGACAAAGCCGCTTCTGGCAAACCAGAGCAACACATGGAAACGCCGCCTACCTTCCCGCTGTAGCGGTTCCTATTTATCTACTTGCATTTTGACATGCTTTCGAACTGCTAGGTTGGCAGGAGCTGGGACCAAGCAACGGGAGCTCACCCCGTCACAGGGACTCGAACCGCCGACCTTGTGGTCAGCAAGCCCTAGGCTCAGTGGCCCAACCACAGCGCCACCTGGGTCCCTACCAGAGGTGCTACCCTTCCCTTAATACAGGCATGGCCCTCCAGATGTTTTACGACTACAATTCCCATCATCCCTGACCACTGGTCCTGTTAGCTAGGGGTGATGGGAGTTGTAGTTCCAAAACATCTGGAGACCAAGTTTGGCTATAATACATCATACACACCATAGTATGATTGAGAATATGATGGCTATACCAGAGAAATACATGACTTCTGAGTATTATCATAAAAACCTGCTCAAATTGTACCAGAACATGAGCTCCCATCAGCACTATACATTTAAAGGAGTCTTATACCACTTTAAACTATTGTGAATTCATACTCTCCAACGTGTTGAGTCCGTGTTCCCATGTGAGACCACAGAGCCCAAAAGACGTGCTTTTTTGAGGCTGTGCTCTTTTTATGCAGTGTGCAAAGGCAGTTGGTTGCAAAAGTGAATGCCAGCTTGCAACCCGAAGCTTGTGCTCAGTTTATTCATACACTTAAATCATTTATATGCATCTAATGACATGAAGAAGCACTAGAGAGAATGCCCATCACATTTTCCCTCGATCGTGGATGAACTTTTCCCAGCAGTTTCAATCATGAATCTGTCAATATGCAACTTGGTGTTCATGCTAGTGTTCATGTGGAGAAAATGAGTCTGGAAAAATATCTAGGGTTCAATAGAATTCTTTCAATGTCCCTCCCAAAACCCTCAGAAGATTTGCCTGAGGGGACATCTAAAAAAAAATGCTTCAGATTTTACTGGGGTAGCAAGGAACAGTCACAACCTAAACAATGTGCATTTCTGCCACTCTCAAAATTCTTCAGCACCTGTGCCTGAGGAAGTACTGTAGTGCCAAATCCACTTTAAATTTCATTTAACAACAGTTCGTTGATAACAGTTCTTTACTCCCTTGTCTGTCCCTTGGCTTTTTTCCTGAAGACCACTAGTTTGAAATTAAAATTTGACAACCCTACTAGCTGTTGCTCTTCATTGCCTCCAGAGAGCTCCTTAAAACTCAAGCAAACCCATATTTTTGAAAACTCAAGGCGGCGGCGACAGCAGGCTGCTTGGGCACATAATTCTGCCTTCCCAGAAAGTTTGATAAATTATGTCAATGATAAATCTTCCACATTGGTGACAATATGACCCACCTGATGAGATGATGAACTAATAGGGATGCAACCCTAGATCACATTCATAATGCATGGTTTGATTTATTCATTTAACATTTCTCTGATGAAAACAGGGACGTCTTATTCAATAATAACAATAAAATTTATACTCCACCTATTTGACTGGGTTGCCCCAGCCACTCTGGGTGGCTTCCAACATACATAAAAAACATAATAAAACATTTTTTAAAAAAACTTCCCTATACAGGCTGCCTTCAGATGGGAGTTGGAGTTCAAGAATATCTGGAGAGACACTCTTTAACAGCCCCTGATTTAAAATACAGTGGTACCTTGGTTTAAGAACAGCTTAGTTTATGAACAACTTGGATTAAGAACGCTGCAAACCCGGAAGTAGGTGTTTTGGTTTGTGAACTTTGCCTTGGAATAAGAACATGTTTCGCTTCCTGTTGAGTGTGTTCCATTTGTAAATGGAGTCCCCCGCTGCTATGGGAAAGCACGCCTTGGTTTAAGAATGCTTTGGTTTAAGAACGGCCTTCTGGAACGGATTAAGTTTGTCAACCAAGGTACCACTATACTAATAACTTGTCTGTCGGTTGCAAAGATTCTTAAGATAACTCGCAGTGGCAGCTTTTGTCATGATCCAGTCTCACCCTTTTTAATAAAAAAACAAGCCTTAGGTGTACAATAGCTTTTTATTGGAAGTCAAAGGTGAATATGTGTGTGTACATTTCAAAAGTGTGTCAAAAGCTCTGCCTGGGGCTCCGTGTAAGACAATGGGACTTTGGGAGATTTTGCCTTTGACTGGAGTCACTTAACAGATCTGCTCTTACAAGGAAGTCTCCGACATGTCTCTCTTTCTCTCCGTACACACACAATTCCACACCTATGTTGTCAACTGCCGTTGCGAAGGCAAGCTTGTTTCTTTAGAGCATTTACAGTTCTTTGTTCCACAGAAGTTCAGCGAGTTCATTCATTTCTCTTTGGGATTGAAGATTCTGAAACAAATCCAGCGCTGCTCAAAGATGCGAGTTTGACAGTCCCAAAAATCAAATGGTGATGTTCGGGGTGGGGGGCTGAAGACCAGAACAGACAGGTGAGTGGTGAACATTTATACTCCGGTGTAAGAAAAGAGATGGAGCTCAGTTGTCATTCAGTATTTATGTTTCTCAAATAAATGAAGGCAAACCCTAAAGCCTTAAAGGCTAGCAAAATATAAGATATTATGGCAAGAGTGTAGAGGGAGGTATTGTGTATCACAAACAATCCTGGGAGATGCCAGTATCGAACTAGGAATCACTCCACTGCCACTAAGGTTCTTCAATAACAACCCTCTGAATATTTTGAGGGCATTATTTGGAAATCTGAGGGCCAACAAAGGCTCGTGCATAATCAGAAATCACAAACCGAGGGGCTGGGGAGCTCATTAAAGCATGAGCTATGTTGAAAGAGGACAGAAAGGGAGTCAATGAATAACGCTTGATTCTTCTCCCTGTGTAGTCGGGTGTTGCGTGGTGTTGTTTTTCAAGTTCAAATCCTGAGAATGTAAGAGGAGTGTGGCTGAATTAAACCCAAGGCCTTTTAGCACAAAGCTTGCTGGCTTGCAGAGAGATTTAGAGCCTTCCTGCAACCACACACCTATTCGCGATGAACAGCATAAAAGGAGAAGGAGAAGAGAACAAACCTTGCCAGCCTGGTCACTTTCTGCCTGCAACAGGCGTTCATGCTACATTGAGAACTTGTAGGCTGAGAGTCTGTGGCTACCTAGTGGTGGTGGTGGTTCACAACTGTTCTCTGTCAGTGCCTTATTGCTAAATTGGAACTCATTACCAAGATTAAATCCATGGAGCCACCTGGGATGAACAAAGACATAGGATTCTTATCTCATTATGCATGATCAAGCTTTCTTTAGCACCTCAGCCCTTGCTTTTCCCCCGCAGGACCTATTGCAGCCATCAGCAGTCATTAACAGCCATCAACAGGTTTACCACTCCTATCAGCCCATCCCCCATTCCCACCCATCCCCACCACCCTCTGTATATACGTAAGGGTCTGGCTCTTCTGTTTCAAGTGTATCTGAAGAAGTGTGCATGCACACGAAAGCTCATACCAAAATAAAAACTTAGTTGGTCTTTAAGGTGCTACTGAAGGAATTTTTATATTTTGCTTCGACTCAGACCAACACGGCTACCTACCTGTGCCTTATTTCATTACTCTAAAAAATAGTGGGCTTTAGCTAACCTTTGAGTTGGTCCTTTGAAATTAATGGACTTGACTTGACTTAGTTGGATGCCTCCCAGGGTTCCTTGCAGCAGCACCTTTATTGTGCTGAAATGCAACAGACCTCTGTACATACCTGCTTAGTAAATCCCTCGTATTTGAGGCTGGCAGCGATAACAGAGATACTCAGATGTAACCAGAAATGCAGGCAAGCTGCGGCACCAAGTTACTGTTAGAAGGAAGTTAAACAGAAGCATCTCCACAGGGGAAACATGGGAGAAAGCCAGTGTGGCATAGTAACCAGACCTGAGTTCAAATCCTTATGCATCCATGGGACTTGCTGGGTGATGTTGGGTAGTCACTGTCTTACCAACTTTTGCGGGGTTGTTGTGAAGACAAAAAAGAGGGAGGGGGCGGGGTTCATTGCTTTGCTTGTCTTTGCAAGTCGCTATGGGTTGCCTTAGGCAAGATAAAGTGACTAACAAATTTAATGAATGAATAAATAATAAATACCTTTAGGAAGCCTGAAAATGGGATGTGGTCCAAAGCTGACACTATACTTGTTCCATCCCAAACCTAAGCACCATGCTTTCTTTATTAGGATGCAGAAGGGAGCTTTTGTTTCTTAATTCTTCTATTCTGTGAGCCAGTGGCCATGAGAACAAATTAGCCCTACATTTCTTGAGCTTCCCTGTGATGTCACTTTCTTTTATATTAGTACGATATTGCTGTAAATAATTAACAAATCATTTTAAAAGGCCCTTGAGCACCCAGTGAAGCCAACGCAATGAGAAAGCGGAATGTTTTTTATTTTTCCGAATTATTCTAACAAGATTTTTCTAGGGTACACTTATCTGCGCAAGACATTGAAAACACGCAAATTAACCTCGGAGGAACATTAAAAGCTTAACAGGACCTCCGTCGCTTCCAGTGAGATGGCCTCTTTCCTCTTTTAAGTGGAGCAGGCATCCTTTCCCCATACATTTCCCAAGTACTTCATTAAGTTTAAAAATGTTTCATTAAGTTTTATTAAACTCATTAAACTGAGAGAGTGAGAAGTTCCACTTTACAGTTGGCAAGAGCCACTTCAGGACAAATGCTTATTACCATTGCTAATCCGCTGTGAGTGCTTTGAGATGCTTGGCTAGGGTTGGATTTTGTTGTTCTTGGTAAAACAAACAGAGATGAGAGAAAGGTGAACTCAGTGTGACAAAATACCGCCCCCCCCCCAAAAAAAACCCCACCCTGAATTCATTCAAGAGAAGCCAAAACTAAGACTAAACAGAATAATTAAACCACAACGTTATATGCATTTCAAAAATTAATAAACAATACAAGTGACATTCAGTGCGATAAACAGGACACCGTAATAACTTAGTCACAATATTACACAGATGCTTAAGAATTATGTGGCACGGTTCAGAATTCTTAAGCCCCCCAAATCACACACAGATTTGACTGGCAATGAGCTGAATCTAAGAAGAAAGTATAGCTGCTTTGTTCAGTTGACTAAATGAATGTTTTGGTTCCAAATCCACTGGGTAAGAAAGTACTTTGTTGTTGTTGTTGTTTAGTCGTTTAGTCGTGTCCGACTCTTCGTGACCCCATGGACCATAGCACGCCAGGCACTCCTGTCTTCCACTGCCTCCCGCAGTTTCGTCAAACTCATGTTGGTAGCTTCGAGAACACTGTCCAACCATCTCGTCCTCTGTCGTCCCCTTCTCCTAGTGCCCTCCATCTTTCCCAACATCAAGGTCTTTTCCAAGGATTCTTCTCTTCTCATGAGGTGGCCAAAGTATTGGAGCCTCAGCTTCACGATCTGTCCTTCCAGGGAGCACTCAGGGCTGATTTCCTTAAGAATGGATAGGTTTGATCTTCTTGCAGTCCATGGGACTCCCAAGAGTCTCCTCCAGCACCATAATTCAAAAGCATCAATTCTTCGGCGATCAGCCTTCTTTATGGTCCAGCTCTCACTTCCATACATCACTACTGGGAAAACCATAGCTTTAACTATACGGACCTTTGTAGGCAAGGTGATGCCTCTGCTTTTTAAGATGCTGTCTAGGTTTGTCATTGCTTTTCTACCAAGAAGCAGGCGTCTTTTAATTTCGTGACTGCTGTCACCATCTGCAGTGATCAAGGAACCCAAGAAAGTAAAATCTCTCACTGCCTCCATTTCTTCCCCTTCTATTTTCCAGGAGGTGATAGGAAAAGGAAATCTCCCCAACGTATCCTTGCACCTTGAAAACTAACCTGTTTAGGTGACGTCTAGACTAGAACCCTCCTCTTTGCCATCTAATTTTCTACATGGAGGGATTTAACATAAGTTTATACAGTGGAACCTTGTTTTCGAGCGTCTTGAAAGACGAACGATTCGGAAGCCGAACGCCGAAAACCTGGATGTAATTGCTTCCGTTTTCGAATGCGCCTCTATTTTTTCAATGGGTTTTGCTGACTGCCCATTGATCTTCAGTTTTGGAAGTTGAACGATCTTCCAGAATATTAAAATACAGAAATCCATCAAACATTAAAAGCTTCCCTAAACAGGGCTGCCTTGAGATGCCTTCTAAAGGTCTGGTAATTGTTGTTCTCTTTGACCTCTGGTAGGAGGGCATTCCACAGGGCGGGTGCCACTACTGAGAAGGCCCTCTGCCTGGTTCCCTGTAACTTGGATTCTCGTAGCGAGGGAACCGCCAGAAGGCCCTCGGCGCTGGGCCTCAGTGTCCGGGCAGAATGATGGGGGAAGAGACGCTCCTTCAGGTTTACTGGACCGAGGCCGTTTAGGGCTTTAAAGACCAGCACCAACACTTTGAATTGTGCTCGGAAACATACTAGGAGCCGATGTAGGTCTTTCAGGACCGGTGTTATGTGGTCTCGGCAGCCGCTCCCAGTCACCAGTCTAGCTGCCGCATTCTGGATTAGTTGTAGTTTCCGGGTCACCTTCAAAGGTAGCCCCACGTAGAGCGCATTGCAGTAGTTTGAGCGAGAGATAACTAGAGCATGCACCACTCTGGCGAGACAATCTGCGGGCAGGTAGGGTCTCAGCCTGCATACCAGATGGAGCTGATATATATGCATACACGCACACACGATGTAAGAACATTTCATCACATGGACTCTGACCTGTAGTCTAAACTGCTATAGCCTAACACCCCCAAAAGAATGGAAGCTAAGGATGAACCCTAGGCATTGCAGGGGGCTGGACTAGATGAACTTCATCATCCCTTCCAACAATTCTGTGATTCTATGTGCTAGCTTTCTATGTGCAAGAATGCCCCCATTCCCTGTAGAAGGGCATAAAAACAAATAACCACTTGTATTCTGATATGGTTCAGTCCAGGGAAAACTTCCGTACTTGCTTCTGCTTATGGTACCAACTGGCCCCTAGTGAAACCGCAGTGGAGTCTTTTTGCATTTCTCACACCTGTAAATTATACAAACAAGTTGGATTGGCTGGAGTGTATATACTGGATTTTAAAATTTGCTCTCCGTTCAGCACTTACAACATCCGCACTCAGGTGACACATTCCAAACGAAATAAGTGCTCATAGCATGATTCATTAAAAGCACCCATAGGGTTGTTAGGCGGACCGACATGACAACACGTTTGGCTTATAGCTTTGTAATTGGATTTTCCAGTTAAATCAGCAGTTAAATGCCTAATATGTGGAGTCTCGTGTAGGTAGAGCATTCTGTATTGATTTTTCATCCGAGGTGCCCTCTGCATTTATTATTTATTCCATAAAGTAGTGGCAAATATATTGCACTTTCCCCAGTAGCACTGCATTAGCTCAAAAGAGGTTGTAAATCTCATTTTTAAAATCCCCCGTTCAGAACTTTATACGGACGTATTAGCCATGTGTGGTCACTCACACATCTTCCCAAACCACAAATCAGTATTTGCTTTTTACATACACCAGTGCCTTTTTATCTTATGGGAGCTCTGATTTGTTTTACCAAATAACCAGGCTCGTGCACACATTTTGCATACACATTAGGATTTTTGTCCTTGGCAGTTGTAACAAGAAGCAACTCTTGCGCTCGCCCCTGCGTCCTGAAAAAGATATGTACAGCAACAGAATTGAGATTAAACAAAGACACGATGTCACTGAATACAAAACTGCCTAGCAGTTCCTATGTACTCCTCTTCTGTCCATCCATCTTACCAGACAGCTATGGCCACTTAGGGCGAGAGAGGAGACGTTGTCCCTGCTGCTGTGCATCGTATCTGGACCAAAGTCTGGTTTGGAGTCTATAGTACTCTATCGCAGGGGTACTACAAATTAAGGAGGATAATAACAAGCTGGATTTGTGTACAAAGGAGGGTGACCAAGGTGATAAAGATTCTGGAGACCAAGCCTTATGGGGAACGACTGAGGGAGTTGGGTATGTTTAGCCTGGGTAAGAGGAGACTGAGGGGAGATACAATAGCCATCTTCAAATATCTAAAGGGCTGCCACATGGAGGATGGAGCAAGCTTGCTTTCTGCTGCTTGGAGGCCAGGGCACGAGCTGATGGATTCAAGTTACAAGAAAGGAGATTTTGGCTAAACATCATAAGGAACTTTCCGATGGTAAGAGCTGTTCAACAGTGGAATGGACCCCCTTGGAAGGTGGTGGACTCTCCTCCCTTGGATGCTTTTAAGCAGAAAGCAATCTGTCAATGATGCTTTAGATGAGATTCCTGCATTGCAGGGGGCTGGACTAGATGACCGCCAAGGTCCCTTCCAACTCTACAATTCTATGATTCTATGAACATGGTGCGGCTCAAATGTTGTTTGACTACAGTTCCCATCAGCCTCAGCCAGCATGGAAAATGGCCAGGGGTGATGAGCCACCTGCAGGGCGCCACATTGGATCCATCTACCCCAGGCATAGGCAAACTTGGCCCTCCAGATGTTTAGGGACTACAACTCCCATCATCCCTAGCTAACAGGACCAGTGGTCAGGGATGATGGGAACTGTAGTCTCAAAACATCTGGAGGGCCAAGTTTGCCTATGCCTGATCTACCATATAGGTAAATTGACATCTGGAGGGCCAAGTTTGCCTATGCCTGATCTACCATATAGGTAAATTGTCAGCAAGGAGGGTGCCGTTAGGGTTCCGAGGGCCCGCGGGGTTCGGCGGGAGGAGACCGGCTGGCCCCGACACACCGGGGCCATGGACGGAGGCGGGCCCTGGTTCCCGAACATTCCGCTCAGGCTGGCCACCATGGCAACAGAGAGACAAATCTGCTCCAAGGTGGTTCACTGCCCGCAAATCATCAAGATCTGCAGAGCTGCCTTTAAGAAAGTTCCTCAACAGTACAGCATTTTGTGCACTCACAGATGGGATTATTTCTGAAATGGTACCAGATTTTTCAACTGAGTCTGCTAGCAACACTTAGCTCCCTTCCCCTCTCTACCCTTGTGGACTCCTTAGCCTCTGCAGGTCATGTTGCGAACCAAATTGAATACGATGCAAACCTTCTTGACTAATTTCACTCAACCAAGGATGTGGGCTGCCATAGTCTACACCAAAAGATTACAAGGTGTCCCTGGATGAGTGTGCACGTTAGGCTCATCCATGCCTGCAATGCAGTAATTTCAATAAGTGTCAAGGAGCTGTCGACAAGCCAGGTCATCCACAGGGCAGGCACACAAGTGGGTGAGCTCCTCCTCTGGGCCTTTTTCTGGCCCTTGCTCTGCAACGTGTAGGACTCTCCTCGAGTGGGGTATCAGAGCTGGAGAAATCTAAGCAGGACTGGAACAGCTTGCACTCACACTGAGACTCTCAGCCTCTAACCCTGTCTTGGGAGGCCCTCCTTCTCCTGACCTCCCTTGATCACTCAAGTCTCCTGCTTCTATAAGTTCCCAGCTGGTTCCTTCCGCTGACTGCTCCTCAGTGTCCCACCACCAGGGTCCGGGCCCTAAGGTGTCATCTTCGGAGCCCTCCTTGTGGGGCTCTTGAGCTGGTGGCTCCCAGCCCTCCCTCTCAGCCAACCAGGCCCTGATATCAAGGAATGAATGGGGAGTACTTATCCACCCTCTGTAACACACAGGGAGCAGGGATTGTACCAGAAACTCCAAAGCATGTGAAGTAAACTCTAAAACGACGGGCAGAAATGACAGTGCTTTTTAGGCTGTTCATGAAGAATAAATTATGTATTGCCATCAATGTTAACAAACCACTAACTGGTGTAGATCTCCCCCAACTAGTGAGATTTGGTTCCAGGCGCACATCCTGATAAAATCCTGGCTGCTAAATTTTGAATTTACTGCAAAAGGAATTTTAGCAAGATGTCTGGGATTAAACCCAAACCTTTAAAAGCAAGGCATGGCCATTTTCTAAAAAACAAATCTGTTTTTCATAAAAGGCCATTGTGGGGTGATTGGGTGGTGGTTTTGACTGCTGGATCCCTGCTTCCCCCCCCCCCCAAAAAAAAGAGCTTTCATGACATTCAATGCACACTATTTCTAATAAGATAATCTCCCGTTCTTTCTCTCCCCCCACCCCCCTGTGAATGTTTGGTCACTGAGTCTGAAGCCAGGAACCCTGCTTGAAAGCATCCACATTCATTACTACTCATCAGCATTAATCATGGTGACAGCTTCTGTTAAAGGCCCTGTTTATTTTGCACTCACCTTTTCAGCGCCGCTGTCAACGGGACCCTTTTTATGATCCCCCAGAGGGCGATCCTTTCTCTCCAAGTAGCTGTTGGGAGAGCAGCTTTGCCTTCTGCAGTCCTGAGCCAGCTATCTTACCTCTTTGCAGGTGACTGGCAGCAAATGACATAATTTACATCCGCCTTGGAATTTGCAGCTCTGTTGGTAACGAGATAGATTTGGGTTGTAAACGCCGCTAAACACAAATGAGGACAAAGTCTCTGTAGCACCACAAATCTTGTCGTTCTTCCAAAGCTCAGGGTTTTCCATAAAGACTTTAGCACTTGTTCGTCATGGTGTTTATTTCCTGCAGGAGCTCCAGCCTCATTCTGTACATGGGGGCGGGGCGGGCGGGGGGGGGGACTTGGCCTCCATTTTGAGAGGAATGAAAGTAAGGTTACCAGACGTCCCCGTTTCCCGGGGACAGTCCCTGGGTTTACACATCAGCCCCCATACAAAATCCATTGAAGTTGAAAAGTGTCCCCGGATTCCTTGGGGAAAAAAAAACCTGTTAACCTTAATGAAAGGGACATGTGCATTTGGCAATGTGCAATTGGAACGTATGAATGCAATTTTCTATTTTGTTGGTTGGTTTGTGTGAGGGGGAAAGGGTACAGAGAGCCCCCCCCCATCCTGAGGAGCAGCTCATCCACCAGCAGTAGCGCCAGCAGGGAGGGGGAAGAGTCCAGTGAGGAAGGAGGAAGGAGGAGAGCCCCTGCTGCACGTGGGAGAGGAAGAGAGAGGGGGGGAAGAGGGGGAGAAGGAAAACATGGAGAGGAGACCCTTTTTCCCTCCGGTTCCGGAATTACGCAGGAGGAAACGCGGGAGGAGATTTGGGGTGCCCAGACTCTTATGTTGGAAGAAGACGCGGAGCGCGCCATTCCAGGGTTCTGGGTCAGACAGAGCGAATGTATCCTGTACAGCTCTAGCACTGTAAATAGCCTGCACTTAATAAAAGCATGAAAAGGCAAAGGTCTGGAGAGTCGTTACTCTAGAGTAGTCGCAACGCAACCCCTGTGACAGTTTGCATTTATAACTCCCCTTTTCCTCCAAGGAGCTCAAGGTGGTGTATATGATTCTCCCCTTCCTCATTTAATCCCCACAACAACCCTGTGAGGTAGGGTTAGGCTTAGTAAGTCTGGAAGCACTCCCTGGTGAACCTGCAGGATCCCTGCCCCACCATCCCACCTAAGGATATGGTATTACCATTCTGCAACTTGGAGGACTCCGCTGCAGAAGATCCAGGAAGACCCGAGGATCCCCAGCCAGTGGTGGAATGTGTCTTCATGGCGCCCAGGGCAGGAACGCCCAGGTGTGCCAGGGTGGGGCCCAGAGAGTGACATGAGGAGGACGGAGCAGGGCAGGCTATTCCAATCAGTCTGGATCAGACTAATTGTAAGGGCGCACACCTGTTGCATCCTCCTGACACCACCTTCCAGTGACATGAGAAGGATGCAGCAGGGCAGGTACTTGCCCTTCCAAGCAGTCTGGATTCAGCTGACTAGAAGGGCAAGTGCCATTTGCATCCCCCCTGATGCCCTGACAACCCCCCCCTGCTGCTTTGCCCGATTATCGTCTTCCAACACAACTACTCTATTCCGAACTTTAAAATGGAAAGCGTAATGCTGGTGGTCAACAAAAGAGGTTTAAAGACTCTCTGAAGGCAAATCTAAAATGGATGTACAGTGGTACCTCGGTTTATGAACACAATTGGTTCTGGAAGTCTGTTCATAAACTGAAGCGTTCATAAACTGAAGCGAAGTTTCCCATTGAAAGTAATGGAAAGTGGATTAATCTGTTCCAGACGGTCCATGGAGTACTTAAACTGAAGCGTTCATAAACTGAAGCGAACTTTCTCATTGAAAGTAATGGAAAGTGGATGAATCCGTTCCAGACGGGTCCGCGGAGTACTCAACCTGAAGCGTACTTAACCCGAAGCATGGGTGTAATTGGTTCCGGAAGTCTGTTCATAAACTGAAGCGTTCATAAACTGAAGCGAACTTTCCCATTGAAAGTAATGGAAAGTGAATTAATCCGTTCCAGATGGGTCCACGGTGTTCGTAAACCGAAAATTCGTAAACCGAGGTGTTCATAAACCGAGGTTCCACTGTAGTATAAACACCGACAATTGGGAAACACTGGCCTGTAAGAGCTCCAATTGGAGAACAGCCTTTAGTCTACCAAAGGTGTCATGGACTTTGAAGACGCTCAAACTCAGGACGCAAGGGAGAAACGAGCTAAGAGGAAGGCATGCTTGGCATGCATCACCGTCATCATCTCCTGCCTGGAAACCAATGTCCCCACTGTGGAAGGATGTGTGGATCCAGAATTGGCCTCCACAGTCACTTACAGACTCACTGTTAAGATCGTGTTCATGGAAGACAATCTCACTCGGCTATGAGTGATCGCCAAAGAGGAAAAAGAAATAAGAGCTTTGTGAGCCTGGGATGTGTGATTTGGCTCGCAAAGCAGCACGGTGCTGGCAGGGGCAGTGTGAGAAACAAAATACCCTCAAAGAAAATACGTCCAGGGCAAACCCCTCCCCTTCACTCTGCCCCGCTACACCTCTGTTTCCTGCTTCATCGCAGTAGGAGATCGCTGGAGAAGGCCGAGCTCTTCATTTCAGCACACCCTTCAAGTCTTGCCTTATTACAAGCTTCAACAGCATGAGCGAGTTCATGAGTGTACTTTTCTCATGTACAAGCTCTGTGAAGCACACGCCTGTGTTTTGACGTTTTGCCTAGACCCGAGGCACGCTCAACGCTTTGTTCTCATTCCTCATCCTCATGAGCACTTTCAAAGCATTGTCCTACAAAAGTGAGAGCCACTGAAGTATTCCTTCCTTTGTCATTTGAGAGGGATTACTCCCCCCCCCCGCAGTCAAACAATGCCTTATCATGTAACTTCCCTTGTGCCTCACCACAGGAGTCCTTGCAATGATAAAACTTCTCTCTGCAGGAAGCGTCATCCATCCATCTTCTCTGCAGCATCCCAGACAGGAAGGCCTCCTCCTCACTGCCAAGCTATCAATATTGATTGCCACAATCCTACCCAAGAGACGCCAATCCCTTGTCTTCATTCTTTCTGTAGCGCCTGCTCTAAAATATATCTCCATCTGGAGGCACCCCACAGTCCCTTCCCCAATTTGGCGGGAACTGGCTTCTGACAAGAACAAAGTCTGCACGGCAATGATGCAAAGTGCATATTCTTTCCATTTTCATTGCTAGACTCTCTTTCTTTCCACTCATACATGGGGAATGGGTGAAACATCTACAGCTGTTTCTGTGGATATTTCCATTTCACTCCAGAGTAGCGCTGTGCCAAAAATTTCTCCCACATTTTTGGACCATAGCCTATCAGTCAATGAAAAAAGAATTTGCATTCAGAAATTATCAAAGGGAAGGGAATTTGTGTGAGAGAGGAGTTTTCATGGGTAGGGCACAGATGTTTTCATGAACATTCTTTCCTTCTGAGGTGGTAACTGAAAGGTGTTTGCAAGTGTCCTTTTTATTGTAGAAATCTGCATTACGCAGCCTTCCTGGGTGCCCACCTTTCCTGAAAATCTCATGACATCTTTAACTGGACTTTCCTCTTAAGCACAGGAAGGTAGGAAAGTTGTGTGCTCCGCTTTTCTTTAAGTGAAATTTTATTTTTATAGAACCCAGTGTGGGTTTTGTTTGTTTTTTTAAGTAAAAGGAAGCACTTCCCTTAAAAACAAAATCAGCGGGCAAAATGGGGCATTCTTTTGCCAGCCTCCTGGTTTCCTAGGCTTTGATTAAAGCTCAAGGGAAGATAACATCAAATAATTTGTCTTATGGGGTTTTCCAGATCAAGAAGCATAGGCAGCCAGGGAGGCTGCAGTGGTAGAGATATGTTCAGTAGAAAGGGGGGAAACACACACACTACCTGCGACCACCTTGCGATGATATAGTAAACTCAACTCTGCACTCACCAAAGTCCTGAAGAAACTCAAAATAAAATTAAGTACTGAGAGAGTGAGGGAGAAATACTGAAGTCTTTCACAATGGAATAAAGTCGTTTGAGAAATTGGAGGACAGGTTTTGGAACAGCATCTTCACAAAGCAACATTGGAGATTTGAGATATTGAGCCACAAAAGTCTATGAGCAACATATATTTTTATATTTAGTCTCACAGGTTTGTTCCCTGTTCAAAGTGGTAACTGTTGCTTACGCTTGTTCACCATCTAAGTGTTAACTGGCTTGAGGCTATTTATCTTTGCTTCCTGCAAATGTGCAAACTGCTTTGTTACTGTGTCGACCTGTTTACTCAAGAGATATGACTACAGCAAGCCCTCCCCCAGCAACTTTTTTTTTGCAAGTGTCACATCTTTTACCAGTTTCTTGCCTTCTTTGTCTTGCTTTTACAAGATTAATAATCACTATTCAGAAACCTGTTGCTTTAGTCAGGACACTTATATATATACCTGTGAATATGTAATTTTCACTTCATGGAGCGAAGACTCGTTTTACCACCACTACGTGTAACTTAAGAAGCAGCCATCGGTGAATTTGGGTAGAAAGAAAGGCATTGTGGATAACAAGGAAAGAGATAATGAGTTTTTATATTTGCAACTCCTGGGTATGGCCCTTACTGTTACCAAGCTGGAATCAGAACAACCTACTTCTTTTTCTCTATGACTTCCAAAGCTATTCAAGTTTCAGGAGTTCATAAAATACAGTGCTGATTATATCAGACAGAACCCTCCTAAAACTTTTTTAGCAAATGATATGTAATAAAACCTCTAAACTTGCTATACTTATGCATGATATTTTACTGTCTAGTATAGGAGAAAATATTTTCCATCACAAGTTCTATCTTATATTTTGAAAATTTATTTGCTTCTCCTGCAATATCCCCCCCATGAGATCGTAGGACTGATTATTTTGTTTTCCTGATTCCCCAGTCCCACTCTCCTGAGATGACTCTATTGTCTTGAGATAAATTATTGCTGAATTTATAGATTTGTGATGAAATGTATGAACTGTAGATAGTGTTTTTGGATAATGGGAGATCCTCTTACTGTAAATAGATGGATATTATGCTATAGGGACACGGGTGGCACTGTGGGTTAAACCACAGAGTCTAGGGCTTGTCGATCAGAAGGTCGGCGGTTCGAATCCCCGCAACAGAGTGAGCTCCCATTGCTCGGTCCCAGCTACTGCCCACCTAGCAGTTCAAAAGCACATCAAGGTGCAAGTAGATAAATAGGTACCTCTACAGTGGGAAGGTAAACGGCGTTTCCGTGTGCTGCTCTGGTTCGCCAGAAGCGGCTTAGTCATGCTGGCCACATGACCTGGAAGCTGTACGCCGGCTCCCTCGGCCAATAACGCGAGATGAGCGCACAACCCCAGAGTCGGTCACGATTGGACCTAATGGTCAGGGGTCCCTTTACCTTTTATGCAAGTCTGCTGGGACAGCTCAATCGGTCGAGCATGAGACTCTTAATTTCAGGGTCAAAGGTTTGAGCTGCACATTGGGAAAAGATTCTTGCGTTGCAGTGGGTTGGACTAGATGACCCTTATGGGTCTCAGCTAGTCAATTTTAGTTTGCAAATTCACTGAAAGCTCAGGCCAGGGCCAGTCCACCCATGTATAATAATAATGATAATAATAAATTTTTATTTATACCCTGCCCTCCCCAGTCAAAACCGGGCTCAGGGCGGCTGACACCAGTAAAATTACAATAAGACGTAAAAAAAGAAAGAAAAACAATTAATTAAAATACGGGTTAAACATAGGGGTCAGACCGAGTCCAGCCCAAAGGCCAGGCGGAACAGCTCCATCTTGCAGGCCCTGCAGAAAGATGTCAAATCCCGCAGGGCCCTGGTCTCCTGTGAGAGAGCGTTCCACCAAGTCGGGGCCAGTACTGAAAAGGCCCTGGCCCTAGTTGAGACCAATCTAACCACCTTATGGCTCAGGATCTCCAAAATGTTGTTATTTGTGGACCTTAAGGTCCTATGCGGGGCATACCAGGAGAGGCAGTCCCGTAGGTACGAGGGTCCTAAGCTGCATAGGGCTTTAAAGGTCAAAACCAGCACCTTAAATCTGACCCTGTACTCCGCCGGGAGCCAGTGCAGCTGGTAAAGCACTGGACGAATGTGGTCCCGCGGCAGGGACCCCGCAAGGAGCCTCGCCGTGGCATTCTGCACCCGCTGGAGTTTCTCGATCAGCTTCAAGGGCAGCCCCGCGTAGAGCGAGTTACAATAATCAAGCTTGGAGGTGACCGTCGCATGGATCACTGTGGCCAGATCAGGGTGAGAGAGGTAAGGGACCAACTGCTTGATACGGCGGAGATGGAAAAATGGAAAGGGAGGCGTCGAAGGTTACACCCAAACTCTTGACAGAAGGCGCTGGCACTAATTGAGCCCCTGCAAGAGATGGGAGTTGCCCCCCCAACCCCATGTCGTCCCAACCCAGCCAGAGGACCTCTGTCTTCGAATGATTTAACTTCAACCGGCTCCCACGTAGCCATCCAGCCACAGCTTCCAAGCACCTGGTCAGTGTATCCGGGGCTGAGGCAGGGCAGCCATCCATCAACAGATAAATCTGGGTAGCAGGGTGAAGCTGCCATTCTGGGCGCGGAAGTCCCCGAGGTGGTACCCCTGGTGGCACCCTGCCTACCTCGCCACCTCTGCCACTGGGGAGAGATGTGGCGCTAGCATCAATGGCGATTTCCAGTGAGATCTCACCAGAACCTGCCACCACTGCCACTTCACACTATAATGCCACACAACCTAGGCGAGAGATGTCCAGGTGGTATGCCGAATTGAAACACACCAGCCATGGTTCAGACATTGCCAGTGATACAGAATAAGGGATGCCGGAACTCACCACGAATGCCTCCCTTTGTTCTCTTATAATGACAACGGCGCCCACCTGAGAGGTGACAGAACTATCAATCATTTTGTTATTTACTGCCAAAAATAATACAGGATTGAGATTGAGGGGGTACTTTGTCCTTCACCCAAAGCAAAAAAATAAAAATAAAAATAAAGCCTTGGACTGGGCCTGGCTCAGTAATCTTTGGTGTAACACAGAGATTACACAAGTGTGCAAGATTCTGCTTTGAGACACTGGAGTACCCGGGAATACAGAAAAGATTTTGCAGAGGTCTCTCTAGGCATACTGAGAGTATAGACATGATTCTCTTCCACTGCATAAATCATTCCTCTGGTTTATTGCCCATAACTTCAACAGGAAAAAAAAAATCTCCAAACTGTGCACATCAGAAATCCTACCTTTATGTATGATAATTGATTTAATCTCCCCCGGGGAAAGGTTGTAACTTGTAAGCCTGATTGTAAAGTCTACTGTTGTTAGGCAGGTACAGCAGCCTCATGATTCCACATCACTGCAGAATACATCACTATTTAGATGCATTAAACACAACATGTAGAAAATGAAAACAAAACCTTTCCCAAGCATCTCTACGTTTTTACAAGCTTCCCCAGCAGGGAGCTAAATTTGTCTATGAGCCCCATCAAGCTTACATGGCTTTTTCTCAAATGAGAACCATAATTTTCTTTTCAAATATACTGATTAGATCTCAATTGCTAGCAAAGAAATTGCTTATACAGTCATGTATATTTCACTGTATGGGATATGCTTCTACTTTTAAGTGGAATTGATGGCAAACTCTGCATATATACCTGGACTTATTCTTGGATTGTGTGGGTTTTATTAAAGGGAATTCATTTCAAATACCTGGCTGGGGCTGCTGTGCATTCCTAAATAGATCTGAACTGTACAACTACAAAAAGCCCGACATTCTTAGAACCCCAGCATGCTCAGGAGTCTTTAAGACCATAGTATTTAATAAATTTTATTATTTATTAATTTTGTATAACCACCCTTCATCCAAAGATAGCAGAGTGGTGCAAAATAGAAAAATGCACAGGAAAATCTTCTCAAAAGTCGGGGGTCGTCTTATACGCCAGTTCGTATTTCTTATATGGCGACTATATCCCAAACTCTATATTTTAACTGGAAAAGTTGGGGGTCGTCTTATACTCCCAGTCGTCTTATACGCCGGAATATACGGGTAACTAAAAAAACAAAAACCCAATAACAAATCAATGATCCCCTCCCTCCAACAAACATATTTAAAAGGCCATAGATTGTTTAATCAGCCAAAGGGCTGGTTATAGAGAAACGTTTTCACTTGGCACTAATGAAATGTAATGAAGGCGCCAGTGGAGGGAGCCACCACAGAAAAGGCTCTGTCATGTTGCCACTTGCTTGACCTATCATGGAAGTGGCAGATAAAGGAGGACCTCAGATGATGATCGCAGGGTCCTGATTGGTTCATAGGAGAGGCTGTTTAAGGCTTTATAGGTCAAAACCAGCTCTTTGAGCTGAGCCAATGCAGTTGGGCCAGGATTGGTGTAATAACCATCTTACCCCAGTGAATAACCTGGCTGCCAAATTCTGCACCAGCTCAGGTTTCCAGTCTTCAGAGGCAGCCCTACATATACTGTGTTACAGTAATCTAACCTAGAGGCTACCAGAGTGTAGATAATAGACATTAGGCCAGGCATCCCCAAACTGCGGCCCTCCAGATGTTTTGGCCTACAACTCCCATGATCCCTAGCTAACAGGACCAGAGGTTAGGGATGATGGGAATTGTAGTCCAAAACATCTGGAGGGCCGAAGTTTGGGGATGCCTGCATTAGGCTGTCCTTGGCCAGATAGGGGCGCAGGCTGGGCTACCAGCCAAAGCTGATGGGAGGCACTCGTCCCCCATCAAGGCCACCTGAGCCTTGAGCAACAGCAAAGGATCCGGAATAAACCCCAAGGTTCTTTCTCACTCCTTCAGAGGAAGTGTAGCCCCATCAAGAACAGGCAACCTGCCATCCAACAGGTCTAGGGGACTGCCCACTAATAGGGCCTGTCTTCATCAGGACTGAGCCCGTTTGTTGGCTCTCATCCAGTCCATTACCAAGGCAAAGCAAGAGTCCATGTACTGCCACACCTGCAGATGTAAAGGGGAATATTCTGAAACAGTCTTACCCGTGAGCACCCTGGCCAGTCAATTCTGCACCAGTTGACGCTTCCAAACTGTCTTCAGAGGCAGCCCCAAGTACTGTATAATCATTACTGTTGATTAGGGTGTCATGACTTCTTATATGGTTTAGAAAATGGGTAGGCAAACTAAGGCCCGGGGGCCAGATCCAGCCCAATTGCCTTCTAAATCTGGCCCTCAGACGGTACGGGAATCAGCATGTAGAATGTGTCCTTTTATTTAAAATACATCTCTGGGTTATTTGTGGGGCCTGGTTTAATTGTATTTGGTTGGAGTAAAGAATTTCCCGTTAACAGTTGTTCTTCAGTCGTCAACAGGTTTACCACACCTATCAGCCAATCACCCATTCCCACCACCCTTCTGAGTAATACCCCTCCCCACCCTCTATTATCACCCTGGGTCTGGTGACTCGTTTCAGTGTATCTAAAGTGTGCATGCACATGAAAGCTCATACCAATAACCAACTTAGTTGGTCTCCAATGTGCTACTTGAAGGAATTTTTTTGGACTATGGCACGGCTACCTATGACCAGTTCTGTTCTTGTTTAAGATAAGGAGCCTGAACTCTTGAGCTTTCACTAAAAAAGAGAAGTTGCTAGCCACTTGAAAGGAAAGCTAAGACACAAAATGCATACCCTTCTAAGTGTTTTCCAAGTTATCTCGGTGGTTTTGTTGTTGGGGCAGACCAGTCAACTGGGGCAAAAATACTCAATTGAATACAAGTGGAATTATTTAAATCCTGCAGAACTCAGGCCAAATTAAGACTGGCTGAAGCCTTAAGAGATGTAGTAATTTGCAGAGTGAAGAGGCCACAGAAATATAGCATTTTATATTTTTAAAAATATGCATTGCTCTGGGTCAAAGGAACCAAAATTTGATGCCTACCATACAAACAGCAAGTTTCCTTTTTGCAGTCTTCTTATACCTCATTCCGTTTCCATAGCCATGAGGCAGGTTAGGCTGAGTTGGGAGTGACTTGCCCAAATCAGGAAATGAGCAAAAATAATGGTGGCTTAAGGGAGTTTAAAATATGAAGCTGCATTCATTTAGGGTATCTATTGCTGTTTATCAAGGTGGGCTTTTGTTTGGATTTTACTATAAAATACCAGGAGGGGATGGTATCAGTCAAAGCCTGGAGGATGAGGGATGCTTGCTTTCCTAGCGCTATCAGCAGCAGCAATCCTGGAGTGGCAAGCTATTAATTGCTAAGTACTACATTAACTAAATGGTGAGAGCATTTTACACTGCTGAGTATAGTTTTCTTTGAGGTGCATAGGTCAAGGCAGGTAAAGATCAGAGGAGGTATCAAAGTACATCACACCCTCAATTTTTCCATCCTTTCCCAATTTAAAGTAGTAACTAAAACTCGAGTCTTATAGGGTTTTGTTGGTGCATGAAGTGTGACGGAGAAACGATAGTAAAAGATGTAAAATATATTTATTCCTCTGGCTATCACCCTGCACATATTTACTTTGAGATCAGCAGCGCTAATTGCAATAGGACCTACCCTTTGAATGGACATGCATAGGTTTCGGCTGCAAGTCAGCATGCCTTCAGTGGAAGAGTAGGAGATAAGTTTCTGCAAATACATGTGCACCCATCGGTGCTAAATTGACAGGCCCTGCTTTAACTACAGCCCCTAACTAACTCGGCACCATGTTTTCACTTCAGTAGCAGCGAGGAAGGTGGTAACGTCATCTTTCACCATCATTCGAGGCGCACAATGCCTTTGCTGGTTAGGCTTCTTGACTGAGAAATTAATGGCAGAATCAAGCGACTAAATGAATCGGAGGGAAGAGACAAGATGATCTTTCTTCTTCAATAGGGACTCTACTCAAGTCTTCTTGAATCGGAGACCTGCCTGCTTCTTTCCCGAAGAACCCGATTCTGTCACCGGAACAATTTCTCGTCGGCGTCGGTCATTTGTCACGTGATGAAACAGAGCAGATACCATCCGTCCCTTTGTTCTGGAGGCACCCGGATCTGGGCCTCCTCCTCCTCCCTGTAGATGAGGGGATGGACTTTAGGGTTGCGGCAACAGGTCAACAAAGATTTTAAACCTAGGACAGGATGGGGAGAAGATAAATTGGACTGAGTTAAATCAAGCGACTAAATGAATCGGAGGGAAGAGACAAGATGATCTCCCTTCTTCAAAAGGGACACTACTAAAGTCTTCTTTCAACCTGCTTCTGTCACCGAAACAATTTCTCATCGGCGCCAGTCATTTGTCACATGATGAAACAGAGCAGATACACCCGTCCCTTTGTCCCATCTGGATATGTAACGCCTCCTCCTGGTAGATGAGGGGATGGACTTTAGGGTTGCGACAACAGGTGAAGAGATTTTAAACCTAGGACAGAATGGGGAGAAGATAAACTGGACTGGGTTGTCTTCACACACTATATCGCTTCACTGAATTTGGGGCAGATGACAACTGAAATTGCTGCCATGAGCATCTTGTGGAGAGGGCAGCAAGGAGCTGGACTGGCTGAAGGCATCCTGTCAAGAGAGCCTTCAAGGGAAGCCGTTTCACTTCATGTATTTAAACTGACCTTGAGAGAAATCTTTTGAAAAATAGATTATTTTGAAATAACAGATTAGTTCCATCCCCGATTGGGGAGGAACGGTCCCCTAGGGTTCCAAATCGTTACAAAAAGACAGGGGTGTTAACTTAGCAATGTCTGGGGCCATCATGCATTCGCCGAAGCAGAATTGGCTCCCCTCTGTTGAAGTCTAGATACAAACACAACAGACATGTTAAGTATTGTGTTGTGTTGACTGTGTGATTTCACTCTGAAGTGTTCCCTGCTGCTTCACATGGTATTTTTTTTTAATGGACTTTTCTTTTCTTTCTTTTTTAAAAAAGTTTTTTATTAAAGATTTTCTTGTGTTACGAAACAAACAAGGAAAAGTACATATAGTGACTCCTCTTTCAGTTCATAGACTTTTCCACAATTCCTTTATTTATTCACTTTTATTAGCATGTGAGAGATTGGAGAGTCCAGACCATAGCTGGTTGTGTTCAGTTAGTTGCATTGTGGTTTGTATGCATGGGGGAGGGGGGCAGCAGGGGGTTGTTGGATCAATTAGCCATATTGATTTGTATGCTGTTGGGGGGATAGGTCTTGTGCTGTTTATGTGATACAAGGGAAGTCTTTTCAAAGTAAATAAAGCATTTAATGGTCCATTAAGAGGCCCAGTTCAGTTGCACTGGAGAGTCATACTAACGCAGGATTCAATCCCAAACATGTCTACTCAGAAGTAAGTCTATTCAAGACCCATTGAATTAAGCATACACCTCATTCCTGGCATGGGTGTCAAATTTTCCTGTCCCAAGATTTCCTCTAACTGGCTAACTGACAAACATTAGCTACTTCATTTCCATTGAAGAGGAGACAGGGACAGAACACAAGAGCTACAGGTATTAAAAACTGTAAAAAATTATTGTAAAATCTGTAATCTAAAAATAAAAAATGTTGGAACACTCAAAATTGTTCAATTCCTTCCTGATGTGTAAGCTAAACAATACAGTGGTACCTCTGTTTGCAGACACGATCCATTCCGGGGTTCCATTCGCACCCCGAAAAGTCCGTAACCAGAATGGCGCTTTCGTGCATGTGCGAAGCACGAAAGAGCACTTCTGCACATGCGCAAACCACGCAGATCGCGTCTGCGAGTGTGGCAAAACCTGGAAGTAAACACTTCCGGGTTTGCTGCGTTCTTAACCCGAAAAAACCGCAACATGAAGCATTTGCAGTAAGAGGTATGACTGTACAATGATGCACACGCACATTTTAAATATTCCAACAATTTCCTGTTGCGCAATAACCCTTCCCCTCTCCCTTTGCTCACCTGAAAGAGTTGGTCTTACCACAGTTTCCTGGCAGGAAAGCCAGCAGTGCGAGGTGTCACAATGGTGGACATGTCATCATGTTTAAGCCAGTGGATTTCAGCAGTGTCTTAATTATAAAATATAATACGTAATAGCTTTCAGAGGTAGATGTGGGGTCTTCCTCCCGTTTTTATTAGGACTAAAAATTCCCACTGGCTCCAGCCAGAATTGGGCAAGACGATGGAAAACTGTAGCATCTGATAAGGATGCCTTGCCCAACCACAGCCATTCAATATTGCCTAGTAGTAATTCATTTTAAGTCAAATGGAAGTGTGCTTGCGACATACCAACTTTTATACAAACATACCTGGGAGTAAGCCCAATGAGGCTTACATTAGATTACTGTTAAAAACTCAAAACAGCAATTGGGCTAATGGTGCGGCATTGATCACTTGGTGATCAATTAAGTTGAAACATTTAAAAACTTATTTAAATTTGCATTTTTTAAAAAATCTAGCACATAGAAGCTATCTAATTGGCTAGGTTCCTTTTGGTGAGTAAAAAAGAAACTTATTCCAGAACACCAGTAGCATTTTATGTACCAGTATATGTGTGTGTATGTCTGTGTGTATATATATATACATATATACATATACATATATGATAAAAACTTTGTGAGTAGTCAAAGCAGGGAGGCTAATTCCGTTGGAAATTGGAAAGGAGACAGATGATTTCCAGTTAAGTGGGCTATAATTTATTAATTCATTTTCCTGCCAACAGGAGAGATCAAATCCTTTCAGTCCTTCTCGGAATAATCCAATATATAAATAAATCATAGAAATGATAAAAGATACATCAAATGGGGATTTGCTTCAGTCCTGCAACATTTTTAAGGATGGGAGTTGTATATAGCTTTTGATTGCCACTTTTGAGAGACAAGTCAAATTTACAGAACTTCGTTTCCACCCTTTGGGTGTTCTTTAGATGACTCAACCTTTCATTGACTAAAATCTGCCACCTGACACTGGTTTGGTTGACAGTCCTTTGAATGCACATATGGTTGACTAATCTCTGGCCAGCTGCTAATTTCCTACACCAATAATAATAATAATAATAATAATAATAATAATAATAATAATAATAATAATAAATATATATTTATTCCCCGCCCATCCGGCTGGGTTTCCCCAGCCACTCTGGGCGGCTTCCAACAAAATATTAAAATACAGTAGTCCATCAAACATTAAAAGCTTCCCTAAACAGGGCTGCCTTCAGATGTCTATATTAAACAAGTTTCCTCCCTTTTTCAGCTTGCTTAGCGCTAGAAGGTCAGGAAGCCTTAAAGCAGGGGTTCCCAACAAAATTTTCTCGAGGACCCCTCATCGAGCTGCTATTGTGATAAGGACCCCCATTAATTCCTAATCCTAAAATTAAAAAGTGAGAGCCAAATTAAGAGTCTTTTTATATTTTATATTTGTACGTTTTTTACAGTTACGATTTAGGTTCAATGGACACTGACAAGATCGGTTCGAGAGTCACTGACTTACTTGCTTGAACATCAAATGCATTATCTTCCTCTTCATCTGTAGGCCTTTGTTGTTTTAACGAACCACTTTTTAACCAATGGTCCATTTTTAACTACGTGAACTGTAGCTTCCGCGAAAAGCAACGCTTTGTTTACAAACACTACTGTTTTGCAAAGAGGCAGTACACGCCAGGGAGGAGGGAGGGGAATGGAGAAGACAGGGTACCTGCGCAGTAGCGCACAAATTAAGCCGACGCGCGCAAAGCATCTTGGGGAGGTGAGCGTTAGTAGAATGCGCGCACTGCCTCTTTGCAAAACAGTAGTGTTTCTAAAGTGCCCCCTATCTAATTCTAGTTTTGTGCTAGACTCTGCTCATGCAGGAAGCGGCCAAAACAAAAAATCTGTTATCATACAAAATATATTTAATATATTTTTTATTCTAATAGCATCTTGCGGACCCCTCTGGCATAGCTTGCGGACCCCTGGGGGTCCCCGGACCACCTGTTGGGAACCACTGCCTTAAAGAAATATTTCCCACCTGAACGTTTCAGATTGCTCATCTCCCGAAAATCAGCACCTTTCATTTTAAAACGATCGCTTGCCCATCGGCTTATTTAACCTTAACACATAGCTCATAATTTAAATGCCACTGGTGGGTTCTGTTAAGTGAAATCAGGGGGGGGGGCGTAATGGGAGCCAAGCACATTTCTTGTTTTAGGAGACTTGCCAATAATTGTCGCAACATTAGATTGTTGTCTTGCGTTATGCAGAAAGTCATGGTCACGGCCAAATCTCTCACAAATCAATGGGTGCGACAGCCGGCGAAGCGCACAGGGATAAAACGGATTGCTTCGCATCCATGGGACGGACAGATTAAAATGGGAAAAGTAGAGAGACCAGGGAGCCCAATTTACCAAGACTTTCGGAAGCTCAGAATATTAAGATTATGCCAGCAAGAATGAGTCCGTTTCTATCCTGTGAACCGCCCTGAGATCTTAGGATGAAGGATGTTATATAAATCTAAATCCAATTAATTTCCTGCGATTCCCTTTTCAAAAAGGCCTGCTCTCCGGAGTGTCCTCCCTGTTCTGCCAACCAATTCTTTTGTTATGTTTTATGTATTTAATATGTCAGGATTGTGAATGTTTTATGGATGCTTCGTTTGTTTTTCGACGCTTTTGCGATTTTTTTTTGTCTTAAATTAAGCCCATAAAGGCTGAACAAACTCATATGGCAACTGCATAAAGCAGGGACCCCCCCCCCAAAAAATAATAATTGTGGGGTTCGTGGGCCCATTTGAGAAAGTGTTGTGGGCCACAGGGTAGATTTGATTTAAATCAAATCGATTTAAATCACAATTTAAATCACTAGTCAGTAAGACTTCATTTAAATCATTCTTTTACAGAAAGACTCATTCTTGCTGGTATAATCTTAATATTTGCAAGCAGATGAAGCTTTCATTTTTGGAATAATAAATTTTCAGAGCAGTTTTTACAGTTATATAAAAAATACTCATTTGGTTATACTATTATAAATAAATTGACAGATAATTAAGAAATGATGGTGAGGTTTAGTAAGTTAACTGTTTATATTTGGACAACTTTTCTGCCGCACTTCATTGGAAGGAGAAAAATAATCATTTCCTTGAGAACAAATTTAAACAATTTATTTAACTAAAACAATAGCATCATAGCATATGTATCCATGTTTGTTAACTGATGTGGTTAAATGTTTTTTTTTTTTAAAACAAACCCTTAGACTGAGTTTTAGCACACATGAAAAACTTAAAAAACAAACCCTTCTTTTCATTATAGCCTTTGGACTATAATGTAACTTAAGTAGAAAACTATCTTTAGAAAGGTTTATTCCTCCAAAATCATTTTATTTTAAAAATCCGATGTAAATTTTAAAAATATGATTTAAATTTTAAAAATCCGATTTTTTTTATTTATTTTTTTAAAAAAAAATCATTGATTTTTATCCACCCTGCATGGTGACCATTGCAACTACTGGGGATTTGGGGCCGGCAGGAACAATGGCTTCATTGCATCCATTTTCTGTTATTCTGTCCCAAAATGGCTGCCAGGGAGGGAGATGCAACTGCTATTTTATTTTTTAAATTTAAAAAGGCAACCGAGAGTGTGAGAGGAGGGGTTAGGGTTAGATTATTGGTTTGCTGTCCTTCAATAAATTTTCTGTTTTTCTTTAAGTTGAGACCCGCCCTTGGATCTTAGGTTTGAAAGGCGGTTTACAAATTTAATAAACAATAGTTTAACCGAAGGCAAACTGCGGTGGTTTGGGGGGAAAAGATCAACACTGCAAAAACCAGCTTTTCCCCCCTACCTCGGCCGGTTTATGGGACAAAACAATTGTCAGCCGTCATTTTTTTTTTTTTTTTTTGCTTCTTGGATTTATATACCGCCCTAAGATTGCAGGTCGGCTCACAAGAATAAAATTCAGTTCGAAGTAAAACTGCAGGCAACCAAGCAGGAAAACCGCGTATTATTTTCCACCCCCTATAGGGGGGTCGTGGGATTGCAGAGTCGTGGGAAGGGGAACCCTCGCGGTCATCTAGCCCAACCCCGTGCGAGGCAGGAGGTTTTATTTTTGCGCCCGTTTTGCGAGTCAAACTCCGGACGGCGAGATAAAAGCGATTTAACAAGCTTAACAAATGGTAAGAAGAGCAAAGTCGCTTGGGAAACCCAGCCAGAGGGGCGAGGTATAAATAAATAAGTTTATAGGTATAAATGATGATTAATAAAATTAATAAATAAGTTTATTAATTTTTTAATCATCATCATCATCATCCCATTCTCTTCTTAAACCCTTTCCCTCTCTTTTCTGCCCCACCCTTTTCTCTCCAAAACGCCCTGGCTTAAGCCCCCAACCAGGTTTTGCCAAGCACTCCGGATTGCAAGATAAAGGCGACTTAACGCAAGTTTAACAAATGGTGATAAGAATAAAGTGGTATTGGAAACCCAGCCAGAGGGGCAAAGAATGAATGAATATATGAATGCATGAAAATAATAATAATAATAAACCCATTTCACGGAAGGCATACTATACCCGCCTGCCCCTCTCTTCTAAACGCTTTCCCTCTCTTTTCTAGCCCCACATGCAGGCATTCCCACGTTTTTCTCTGCATTTTCTTCCCCTTCTCCCCAACTTAAGCCCCCAGCCTCCTACCTGCTTTCTTTCCCTTCCTTTGTCTAACTGCCCTGCAAAGCCCATCCCTTGCTCTGCCCGTCCCAGGTTGTCCAATGGGAACACCTCTCTCTCCCAGCAGTGGAATGAGAACAGTCATCTCTCTTCTCATTGGATGCCACCGGCATTGAAAGCCAGGGACGGAGGGAGGGAGGGGCAATTCTATTTGGGAACCGCCCCTCTCTCCCCTTTGGCCAAGTCTGCAGGCCAAACAGAGAACCATTAAGACTTGGAAAAGGGACCCTGGGGTCATCTAGTCCAACCCGCTGCAACGCAGGAATCTCACAGCAGTCAGACCCTCAAGGCAATATGTCAAGTTTTGGGGGAGGGAGGGAGAGAGAGAGTGTGTGTTTGTACAAAGTGGAAACAGTGTCATTCCATTTATTTATTTATTTTCTTTGATTGTTTGATATTATTCATGTGCTGATTGGAGATATGAAAGGAACATTTCGTACAAAGATTACCATAATCAAGGACAAAAGTGGTAAGGACCTAACAGAAGCAGAAGACATCAAGAAGAGGTGGCAAGAATACACAGAGGAATTATACCAGAAAGATATGGAGGTCTCGTACACCTCAGGTAGTGTGGTTGCTGACCTTGAGCCAGACATCTTGGAGAGTGAAGTCAAATGGGCCTTAGAAAGCATTGCTAATAACAAGGCCAGTGGAAGTGATGATATTCCAGCTGAACTGTTTAAAATTTTAAAAGATGATGCTGTTAAGGTGCTACACCCAATATGCCAGCAAGTTTGGAAAACTCAGCAATGGCCAGAGGATTGGAGAAGATCAGTCTACATCCCAATTCCAAAGAAGGGCAGTGCCAAAGAATGCTCCAACTACCGCACAATTGCGCTCATTTCACACGCTAGCAAGGTTATGCTTAAAATTCTACAAGGCAGGCTTAGGCAGTATGTGGACCGAGAACTCCCAGAAGTGCAAGCTGGATTTCGAAAGGGCAGAGGAACCAGAGACCAAATAGCAAACATGCGCTGGATTATGGAGAAAGCTAGAGAGTTCCAGAAAAACGTCTACTTCTGCTTCATTGACTATGCAAAAGCCTTTGACTGTGTCGACCACAGCAAACTATGGCAAGTTCTTAAAGAAATGGGAGTGCCTGATCACCTCATCTGTCTCCTGAGAAATCTCTATGTGGGACAAGAAGCTACAGTTAGAACTGGATATGGAACAACTGATTGGTTCAAAATTGGGAAAGGAGTACGACAAGGTTGTATATTGTCTCCCTGCTTATTTAACTTATATGCAGAATTCATCATGCGAAAGGCTGGACTAGATGAATCCCAAGCCGGAATTAAGATTGCTGGAAGAAATATCAACAACCTCAGATATGCAGATGACACAACCTTGATGGCAGAAAGCGAGGAGGAATTAAAGAACCTTTTAATGAGGGTGAAAGAGGAGAGCGCAAAATATGGTCTGAAGCTCAACATCAAAAAAACCAAGATCATGGCCACTGGTCCCATCACCTCCTGGCAAATAGAAGGGGAAGAAATGGAGGCAGTGAGAGATTTTACTTTCTTGGGCTCCTTGATCACTGCAGATGGTGACAGCAGTCACGAAATTAAAAGACGCCTGCTTCTTGGGAGAAAAGCAATGACAAACCTAGACAGCATCTTAAAAAGCAGAGACATCACCTTGCCGACAAAGGTCCGTATAGTTAAAGCTATGGTTTTCCCAGTAGTGATGTATGGAAGTGAGAGTTGGACCATAAAGAAGGCTGATCGCCGAAGAATTGATGCTTTTGAATTATGGTGCTGGAGGAGACTCTTGAGAGTCCCATGGACTGCAAGAAGATCAAACCTATCCATTCTTAAGGAAATCAGCCCTGAGTGCTCCCTGGAAGGACGGATCGTGAAGCTGAGGCTCCAATACTTTGGCCACCTCATGAGAAGAGAAGAATCCTTGGAAAAGACCCTGATGTTGGGAAAGATTGAGGGCACTAGGAGAAGGGGACGACAGAGGACAAGATGGTTGGATAGTGTTCTCGAAGCTACGAACATGAGTTTGACCAAACTGCGGGAGGCAGTGCAAGACAGGAGTGCCTGGCGTGCTATGGTCCATGGGGTCACGAAGAGTCGGACACGACTAAACGACTAAACAACAACAACAACAATTCATGTGCTGCTGCATAGTGCCAGATTTACGTATGAGCTAAACAAGCTATAGCTTAGGGCCCCACTCTCTTGGGGGCCCCCCAAAAAAAATAAAGGAAAAAAACAACCTGGATGTACATTTCCAAAAAAACAAATAAAATAAAACCTACATACAGCAACAGTGTTTTGTGTTGTGTAGGCTTCCTATGATGTGAGTAATGGGCCACGCCTGCTAGCTTGCTCCCTAAAATATCACATATAAAGGGCCCCATTACCTTCACTAGCTTAGGGCCTCAATTTGTACCGGAGCTGAGAAGAACGTTGCGATCTGGCAAAACTCATATCTGGGAAAAATGTTATTACAAACTCTGAAGTAAGCGTACGTGTTCAGAGAGATTCACATGCCTCTGTTTCTGAGAAAAGGATGCAATTAGGAAAGGAGCAATTTGAGGCATGGTCCCCTTCCTCAAACTGTGATTCTTGCCTTTACCCAAATGCATTTTCCATAGATTGTAGAACAGCAGAGCACATACCTGTGTCTTCTGAGAAAAACAGGCAGCAGGTAGCATGGGATGCAGGTAGGACATTTTAGAAATCCTCTGCAGGTACCATATACTGCAATTATCTAGACCACTGTTCTCAGATGCACATAAGCTTTCACAATTACTCTCCTAATGAGTTAATGTGCTTCATTACGAATTTATTCATCAGCCAGAAACCTGGAGGTTTTTTGTTTTTGCTGTTTTTCAGCATATAATCATCTGCAGGGGGGAAATATCTAATTTGAAATAAGATGATACATATGTGGTGCTAGCTCAAACAATCTGCCAATTATCCTGTTTCTAATAACACGAACTATTTCTGCAGACTAAATTAGAGAGGAGGCTGGAGCCAAATATAATCAATTAATCTTGTAAAAAAAAAACTAAACTAAACTACCAACGTCTTACTAAAAGGAGTTTTGCGCCTTTTCCTCTCCCCTAACATAAAATTGCAGCATGCAATGGCATTGATTCAACAGACATTACTGAAGAGACGTAAGAGAAAGCCATGAGGAATTGCTTCTCTTGATAAAGCCAGTTTGAATAAGCTTTTCGTACATATTATGTCAAACTAGCTGGCCCTGCCATGCGTTGCTGTGGGTCCCCAGCTCCGTTCCCTGCAAACCTGAGCTGACATGTTTTGGGACGTAGGTGGCTAGGGGCAGGATCCTGACATGGCCCTTTGTGGAGGAATGGGCGTTGTGGCATTTATAGCATATTGGTTGCTGAGACGCAGGTTCAGCTTTCTGTTTTCCAGCATGCATTCTGTCCCGCCCTTGGAGATGCACTTTTGGCTGAGCGGTGTGTTACGGAACACAGTGTTTTGGGGGTTTAACCAGCGCTGTTGTGATGTCTGTCTACACAAACGGTATGTGTAGAATCGCTTATTCGCATGTGACGTTGTGTCCAAATTAGAACGCAATCGGTCAAGCGGTTTTGGCGAAAAGTGGAGACTAACAAACATGGTCGGTTTACATTTATATATACAGTGGTACCTCGACATCTAAATGACTCGACTTCCGAAGGTTTCGACTTCCGAAGTCGGCAAACCCGGAAGTCTTTTCGCCACGCATGTGCAGAAGTACAAAATCGCACTTTGTGCATGTGCAAAACGGGCACTTCGACAACCGAAGACTTCGACTTACGAAGAGCGCCGCGGAACGGATCATCTTTGTAAGTCGAGGTACCACTGTATATAGATATGTGGTTTGGGTGTGTAGAATCATAGAATTGTAGAGCTGGATGGGACCCCAGGGCCATCTAGTCTAACCCCCTACAATGCAGGATTCTCATGCAAAACCTCTGCTTAAAAACCTCCAAGGAAGGAGCGTCTACCCTCTCTTTGACACCTGATGGGAGGGCCCTTACTGTCAGAAAGTTTTTCCTGATGTTTAGTATTAGAATCTCCTTTCTTGTAACTTGAAGCCATTGGTTCAAGTCCTACCCTCCATAGCAGGGGGGTGGGGGGCAGACAACAAGCTTGTTCCCTTACTCCTAAGCTGTTTGCTGTTATGTACTGTACAAGTTTTGCTTTGCTTTGTTTAACTTTCTATCTACAGTACTGTACATGATTCCCTGAGGTCTAATTGTATAAAGCTCTTTGTGTGTGGGTTTTTTTCCCCCCAGGCTGCGGGAGAATACCAATATGCTGGGCACCACAAAACAAACTCTGGTAACCATTTCTTGAAGATAGCAGAGCTAAGCATGAATATGTGCTACATATTGGTCCTGCCATATGTTCACATTTCATAACACTGCCAGGGCTGGATTCTTTGCCCCCTTACTTGCTACTTTGGTAACGATGCCAGATGGAAGAGCTAGCAACTACAGTGCCATCTTTAACACTTCCTTGCTCTTTTTACAGAGAGAGCAGTGAGTTTGGAGTTCCAATTTTTTAACAATTTATTTCCCTACATTCCATGTACTAACTGGCTCCTTTTTATATGCCAAGCAGTCATCCCAAAACCTTGCTATCCATGCAAATACTAATCGAATAGGAACTACAAAACTCTCAGAAACCCACATACACATCAGCTATGCTTATTTATTAATTGTTTCCAACAATCAGCCACGCGTTCTCATTTATTTATTAAAATTTATTACCCATCCTTTGCCTTAAGACTCCACCACACTCCTTGGTAGCAAATTCCACTGCCGAACAGCTCTTACTGTCAGGAAGTTCTTCCTAATGTTTAGGTGGAATCTTCTTTCTTGAAGTTTGAATCCATTGCTCCATGTCCGCTTCTCTGGAGCAGCAGAAAACAATCTTTCTCCCTCCTCTATATGACATCCTTTTATATATTTGAACATGGCTATCATATCACCCCTTTACCTTCTCTTCTCCAGGCTAAACATACCCAGCTCCCTAAGCTGTTCCTCATAGGAAGAAAAACAATTCCATATATAACAAGACCCCCAAAAATTCTATTCTCTATATAGAATCAATACAAAACTCTTTGTTGGCACCTGTCTGTCTTGGGAGACAATAGAGGGGTGGCCCTTTGGAAGTACAGTAAAGTCAAATCAAATGAGGGTTACATTGCCTGCTTTGGTTGTAGAGACAAAAAGGGACTTTTCTGAAGCAGGGTGCAGAGTGTAGGGTGGGTTTTTTTCCCCCAGTGATGTTTCAGGCTGTAAAAAGGCAGAGAGTCAGAGCCATGGCTGGGGCGAAGCAAGAACTTCTTGGGGTGTCTTGCTGTAAGCCCCTCCGATGTAGGCTCAGGTTGTATATATGTGTCAGCCATATATCACAAAGACACCACAGTCTCTGCTGCACCTTATTTCCAAAGGGGAAAGAACCCCCAGATGAATGGCACTGCTCAGAGATTGGGGTGGCATGCAACAAAATAGGAAGTTGACTTGGCACTAGGTCCTGCATAAATCAAAATTCAGGGGGGGGAGAATGTGGGTGCTCCTAGAGACTAGGGACATTCCCAGAGGAATTTTTCACATTCCTAAAACCAGTAGATTTGGGGACAGATTCCTATGGGGGGGGGGCTTTGCAGTCTCTTAAAATATGCAATCCAAAAAATTCAGCCAGAGTTCTGTAGGCTGATGATTTCAGAAGCATGCATTTCAATGTCAGTCTTTGCCTGGATCCAATAAGTGAGACCTAGTTGAAAAATAATCCAGTCCTGGCCAGTATAAGGTCATTATAAATTGGGTCTACTATATTCCCACCTTGTGTTTTCAAAGGTATTATATTCTGCTGTCTTTATCTTATTTTAGCTGCTGTTATCCACCCTGAAACTGAGGATAACTTTAAAAAAACTTCAGTTAAGAACATAGAGAGAGACAATGCAGCTGACAAGAGATCTCTGAGAGCTGTTTTCATGCTATCCAATTAAGCACATGCAATTTAGCTCAGTAAAATTATTTCTATTCAGTTATGCTTTAAACAAATTAGATTCTAATTACTACCAATTGTTACGTCTCCCCCACATACAATGAAGCACTATTCATTTAACAGAAATATTTCAGTGTTCATTTTTAATTTGGATAGGTGAAGTGTTTTGCAGTTATTATGTTAGAGAGCTTTTCAGCTCAGCTAGTGGAGAACTTTTGGAAGAAATTGGATGTAATTGAACACAGACAAGAGTGCTAAATTGGTCCTCTATCGGAATTACTCAGTGGTTTCTAGTCAACAGGCAAACATGAGTATTGGAAATAGCAAATAATATAGGAACCTACAAACAGCAGACTTCAAGAAAAATCAAAATAGGCCAGTGCTCAAAGTTGGTGCACAATGTAATTTCACTAAAAGAAGAGCCATTGTTCCCAGAAGTCTGCCATCGCCTCCCCCCAATTGTTGTCTAGTTCACAAACTTCCACAAATGGTTTATGGATGATTTTATTAGTATAATTTCCTGCTGATGTAAATAGAAAATAGATGTGGGTGTGATCCTGAATCATGATGTTATTCCACAACTCATATCATGATGTTATTCCACATATCGTGATGTTATTCCACTAACTACATATCACGATAAAAAAATTCCTTCAGTAGCACCTTAAAGACCAACTAAGTTTATATTTTGGTATGAGCTTTCGTGTGCATGCACACTTCTTCAGATACACTAGAAACAGAAGTGTCAGACCCTATATATATACAGAGGGTGGTGGGGGTGGGTGGGAATGGGAGATGGGCTGATGGGAGTGGTAAACCTGTAGATGGGTGTTAATGGCTGCTGATGGCTGCAATTAGTCCTGGGCTGAGGTGCTAAAGAAAGCTTGATCATGCATAATGAGATAAGAATCCGATATCTCTATTCATCCCAGGTGCTTCCATGGTTTTAAGCTTGGTAATGATTTCCAATTCAGCAACTTCCCTTTCCAGTCTGTTCCTGAAATTTCTCTGTAATAAAACAGCTGCTTTGAGATCTTGTATAGAATGTCCTGGGAGATTGAAGTGTTCTCCTACTGGTTTTTCAGTCTTATGGTTCCTGATGTCAGATTTATGTCCATTTATCCTTTGGCGTAGGGTTTGGCCTGTTTGTCCAATATAGAGAGCTGAAGGGCACCGTTGGCATTTGATGGCATACACAATGTTAGAAGATGAGCAATTAAATAGTCCTGAGATGGTATGTTGGATGTTGTTGGGGCCAGTAATGATGTTGTCCGGGTGTATGTGGCAGCAAAGTTGGCATCTGGGTTTACCTGTAACTACATATCACGATGTTATTCCACATATCGTGATGTTATTCCACAACTCATATCATGATGTTATTCCACATATCGTGATTGATGTTATTCCACATATTGTGATGTTATTCCACAACTCATATCATGATGTTATTCCACATATCGTGATGTTATTCCACATATCGTGATTGATGTTATTCCACATATCGTGATTGATGTTATTCCACATATTGTGATGTTATTCCACAACTCATATCATGATGTTATTCCACATATTGTGATGTTATTCCACTAACTACGGTACATATTATGATGTTATTCCACTATACTGATCTTATTCATTGGACTGTTTTCCATTCCAGACAAATAACATCATGATATGTAGTTCAGTGCTTTTCGCTGCTGTTTCCAATTCTCCAATACCACTGGTCATGAGCTACTGGCGTAAGGCTTGGCTATAAAGAAGTGTGAACATTTCCCAGGGTTTAGATATTACAGTAAAAAGCGAACTGGCCATTGAATTCCTGATAGAAAAACTTTTCTAGGATTGCCTTGCAATTAGCTTGGATTTACAGAGCTTCCTCCGGTAGTGATTTGGGATTTGCTCAGAGGGTTTCTGAGAATTCTACAAGAAATCTAAAAAATAAAATAAAAAGGCTAAGTCTGGCCAATCTCTTCACAAAATCTTCTTCCCAGTCTTTCATTTTCCCAAGCTTAACCTGGCTAGAGAGATAGTTGGTTGGGTGGAGGGTTTGCCGCTCCTATCGGGGAGGCTATTTTCTGAACCGGGGAAATTCACCATCTCTCTTCCAATACTGAATTTTGATGCCATCAGTAATCATAATCCTAGTTAGCAGCTCTGAAAATCACATAAATTATTCCTGGCTTCTTCAGACTGCACCTGTCTCATGAGCTTTTCTGACATCTAAGCATGATAAAATAATGTCATTTCTGAATGTGACCTTTCATTTCAGCAGTTTATGCACTGCGTGTCCATTGCAGCAGTGTCAAGAATGTGTGTCAACCCTTTATAGCGACTGTACTTCATTCGGAGAATAATGAGCGTTCATTTTCAAGTGTGTGAGATCATTTTCAAGTGCTTGCTGGCAAGACGGACATTTTTACTTCAGATTTTTTTAACTAATTGCAGATCGCTCAGTTCGTACAATTATCTTTCTCTGCCTCATTATGAAACTAATCAGGCTTTTTTGTTGTTGAGATTTTCACTTGTGCAAATACATTACTAGACACTCGAGCTTCTATTTCTTGGCTATCAGTGGCCATCAGCTGTAGAATTGGTCATAAGTTTTTGTTCTTAACAAAAATATTTATGAAGAATGTATAGCTGAACTGTGTGAAAACAGAAGTTCCAATATATGTATAGCCAATAGCCATTATGGTCAGGGCCGGATTTAGGTTTGATGAGGCCCTCAGCTACTGAAGGTAATGGGGCCCTTTATATGTCCAGCTGTCCTTTGTCAACAACAAATTGTCGCTGTTAGAAATGAGAAAACCAGTGATATTTTAGGGAGCAGGCTAGCCATTTGTTACATCATAGGAGCCTACACAAAAGGGACCCAGGTGGCGTGTGGTTAAACCACTGAGCCTAGGGCTTGCTGATCAGAAGGTCGGCGGTTCGAATCCCTGTGACGGGGTGAGCTCCCGTTGCTTGGTCCCAGCTCCTGCCAACCTAGCAGTTCGAAAGCACGTCAAAATGCAAGTAGATAAATAGGAACCGCTGCAGCGGGAAGGTAAACGGCATTTCCATGTGCTGCTCTGGTTTGCCAGAAGCGGCTTTGTCATGCTGGCCACATGACCTGGAAGCTATAATGCGAGATGAGTGCGCAACCCCAGAGTCGGTCACAACTGGACCTAATGGTCAGGGGTCCCTTTACCTTACCTTTAACCACCTACCCATAGTACGGTATGGAGAATTTAGAGTTCCCATTTTTTACCAGACGTATCTAGAAAATGCCATAAAACAAATTGTCAGGGGTCCCCTTTACCTTTACCCCTTTAGGAGCCTACACAACACAAAACATTGTTGCTGTATGTAGCATTTATTTTATTTGGTTTGTATCTTATATTTTGGAAATGTACATCCAGTTTTTCCTTTCCTTTAAATTTTTTGGGCCCCCCAAAAGAGTGGGGCCCTAAGCTATACACTGGTTCCTCGGTTAAAGTACACAGTTGGTTCCGGAAGTCTGTACTTGACCTGAAGCGAACTTTCCCATTGAAAGTAATGGAAAGTGGATTGGTCCGCGGAGTATTTAAACTGAAAGTACTCAAACGGAAGCGTACTTAAACCGAGGTGTGACTGGAGCTTGTTTAGCTTATACATAAATCCGGCACTGATTATGGTGACAGTTGTGTATGTGGATGAAGGGTCTGAACATGGCAGGGACCCCTGGAAAGGCATTGCATATCTCTGTCTACTCTATACGTTGCACTCTCCCTGCTGTGCAGTCACCAGAGGGAAAGAACTGGGCCTTGCAACACAAGAAACGAGGGTGGGACAAGGTTACAAGGTACGCTGCTGAACCCAGGGCCACCCAGAAATGTCTTTAAAGGCTTTGGGATATAGTTATTGTACCCTTTCTAGAATGCATCACAACCCCAGCTTCAGATGCTCCTACTGCCAAACACATCACAAACATCATTTTGCTAAAAGGATCCTAATTACATAATGCACTAGCGAAGATGGATGCAGAGTGGATTTAAAGTCTCCTGTTTGAATCAGGAAAATGGGCAATGAACATACAGTAGGTGTATTACACTCATTTGGACCAGTATTGTTTTCCAGTATGCTTGGCACTGAAGAGGCTTGCTATGGCAGCAATCCTAGGGCCAGAGAGGGGGGCGGGGGTAGGATAAAGAGATAATAATAATAATAATAATTTATTATTTATACCCCGCCCATCTGGCCGGGTTCCCCCAGCCACTCTGGGCGGCTTCCAAAAAAAACAGAAATTCTAAAATACAGAAATCCATCAAACATTAAAAGCTTCCCTAAACAGGGCTGCCTTGAGATGCCTTCTAAAGGTCTGGTAATTGTTCTCTTTGACCTCTAGTGGGAGGGCATTCCACAGGGTGGGTGCCACTACCGAGAAGGCCCTCTGCCTGGTTCCCTGTAACTTGGCTTCTCGTAATGAGGGAACCGCCAGAAGGCCCTCGGAGCTGGACCTCAGTGTCCGGGCAGAACGATGGGGGTGGAGACGCTCCTTCAGGTATACCGGACCGAGGCCGTTTAGGGCTTTAAAGGTCAACACCAACACTTTGAATTGTGCTCGGAAACGTACTGGGAGCCAATGTAGGTCTTTTAGGACCGGTGTTATGTGATCTCGGCGGCCGCTCCCAGTCACCAGTCTAGCTGCCGCATTCTGGATTAGTTGTAGTTTCCGGGTCACCTTCAAAGGTAGCCCCACGTAGAGCGCATTGCAGTAGTCCAAGCGAGAGATAACTAGAGCATGCACCACTCTGGAGAGACAGTCAGTGGGCAGGTAGGGACTCAGCCTGCGTACCAGATGGAGCTGATAAACAGCTGCCCTGGACACGGAGTTGACCTGTGCCTCCATGGACAGCTGTGAGTCTAAAATGACTCCCAGGCTGCGCACCTGGTCTTTCAGGGGCACAGTTACCCCATTCAGGACCAGGGAGTCCTCCACACCCGCCCCGGCCCTGCTCCCACGGTGGAGTCTACCTCTTCCCGAATCTGAGCGACTTTATCTGCAAAAAACTTTGCAAAATCATTGCAGGAGATCATGTGGCCCGTACTGGGCCCGGATGGAGCAGGTGGTTCCGCTAAATTGCGAACCACCTGGAAGAGTCTCCTGCTGCTGTTTTCTGCAGATGCGATGGAGACGGTGAAGAAGGTCCTCTTCGCCGTCGCCATTGCCACTTGGTAGGCTCGAAGTTGAGCTCTAGCCCGTGTCCGGTCTGATTCAAAATGAGTTTTCCGCCACCGGCGCTCTAGCCGTCTCAACGACTGTTTCATTGCCCTCAGCGCCGGGGAAAACCACGGGGCTGTCCGGGCTCCATGCAATCTGAGAGGGCGCTTCGGAGCCAGACAGTCAATAGCGCTGGTTAACTCCGCATTCCAGCGGGCCACCAGGGAATCAGCTGAAAGGCCATCGACATGGGATAAAACATCCCCTACCACTCTTTGGAAGCCAATTGGATCCATTAAGTAGCGGGGGCGGACCATCCGAATCGGTCCCACCTCCCTGCAGAGGGAAAGGGTTGCGGAGAAGTCCAGTTGCACCAGAAAGTGATCTGACCATGGCACTTCTTTTGTTTCGCTTTTACTTAATGTCAGATCACCAACATCCATAGAGGTAAACACCAAGTCCAAGGCATGTCCGCGGCTATGAGTTGGGCCAGACTTATTCAGGGACAGCCCCATGGTGGCCATGCTTTCCACGAAGTCCCGAGCGGCTCCTTGTAAGGTCGTGTCGGCATGGATGTTAAAATCCCCTAAGACAACCAAGCTAGGTGTCTCCAGGAGCACATCCGACACGACCTGAAGCAGCTCGGGCAGGGAATCCTTGGTGCAGCGGGGAGGTCGGTACACCAAAAGGAATCCTGTACTGCCTCTATTGCCCAACTTCCAGAACATGCACTCAGAGAACTGGGTCTTCCCAATAGGACGCCTGGTGCAAACTAATGACTTCCTAAAAATCACTGCAACCCCCCCTCCCCGCCCAGATGGCCTGGGTTGCTGTGCATAAGAGAAACCTGGTGGGCAAGCAGCGCCAAGAACGGGCCCATCGGCTTCCTCCAACCAGGTCTCTGTCACACATGCCAGGTCAAATCCTCCATCCACAATCAGGTCATGAATGGCGGTGGTCTTATTCATCATCGACCTGGCATTGCACAGCAGCACCTTCAGGTCATGTGGGTATCCCTTGCTGATTCCAATATCCGTCCGGTCAGGACCAGACCTGGAGGCAGGGATAGTCCTCAGACAACGACTAAGTCTGCCTCCTCGGTAATGACATGGTCTGGTCTTAGCGTAACTCCTCCTCCTACCCGTGACCACTGAGATCGGTTGTTCCAGTGCACACCCCCCTGTGGAATCTGCCCCAGCCATTTTGCTTGCTGGGACCCCCTCCCGGGCAGCCCTGACCCCTCCCCTTAAAAACAAAATAAAACCTCTGTAAAAAACAGCAAAGAACTCAACAAAAGAAGAACACAAAAAAGACAATAAAACAATAAAACCAAAAACAGTAAAAATTACAAATACATTAGAATTTAACAGATTCCCACACCCAACTAAAAATCCCTCCCACCTACCACCCCAAACACAATAAAACAATAAAACCAAAAACAATAAAAATTACAAATACACTAAAATTTAACAGATTCCCACACCCAACTAAAAATCCCTCCCACCTACCACCCCAAAGAAGATAAAAACATTAAAAATTCTTTAAAAAGCATTTTAAAAAGGACTCTGTGCTGTTTCAAGTTCCCCTGGGCAGCACCAGCAGCAGAGCGGCGGCAGCAGTCCTTTATGAGGCCTTCCAGGCCCCGCCCTAGACCAGGTGGAAGGAGGCAGGGACAGGGCCTGTGGGCACTCACAGCAGGAGAGAGTCCTGGGCAGCACCAGCAGCAGAGCAGCGGCAGCAGTCCTTTATGAGGCCTTCCAGGCCCCGCCCTAAACCAGGTGGAGAGAGGTAGGGACAGGGCCTGTGGGCACTCACAGCAGGAAGAGTCCTGGGCAGCACCAGCAGCAGAGCAGCGGCAGCAGTCCTTTATGAGGCCTTCCAGGCCCCGCCCTATACCAGGTGGAAGGAGGCAGGGACAGGGCCTGTGGGCACTCACAGCAGGAGAGAGTCCTGGGCAGCACCAGCAGCAGAGCAGCGGCAGCAGTCCTTTATGAGGCCTTCCAGGCCCCGCCCTATACCAGGTGGAAGGAGGCAGGGACAGGGCCTGTGGGCACTCACAGCAGGAAGAGTCCTGGGCAGCACCAGCAGCAGAGCAGCGGCAGCAGTCCTTTATGAGGCCTTCCAGGCCCCGCCCTAAACCAGGTGGAGAGAGGTAGGGACAGGGCCTGTGGGCACTCACAGCAGGAGAGAGTCCTGGGCAGCACCAGCAGCAGAGCAGCGGCAGCAGTCCTTTATGAGGCCTTCCAGGCCCCGCCCTAAACCAGGTGGAGAGAGGTAGGGACAGGGCCTGTGGGCACTCACAGCAGGAAGAGTCCTGGGCAGCACCAGCAGCAGAGCAGCGGCAACAGTCCTTTATGAGGCCTTCCAGGCCCCGCCCTAGACCAGGTGGAAGGAGGCAGACCAGGTGGAAGGAGGCAGAGAGAGAGACCTTAATTCCTTTTCTTGCTACAAATTCAGCCACAGCCAAAAAAGACCAGGGGGTGCAGATCCTCTCCACTAGACTGGTGACTGGGAGTGGCCACCGAGACCACATAACACCGGTCCTGAAAGACCTACATTGGCTCCCAGTATGTTTCCAAGCAAAATTCAAAGTGTTGGTGCTGACCTTTAAAGCCCTAAATGGCCTCAGCCTAGTATACCTGAAGGAGCATCTCCACCCCTATCACTCAACCCGGACACTGAGGTCCAGCACCGAAGGCCTTCTGGCGGTTCCCTCACTGTGAGAAGTGAGGTTGCAGGGAACCAGGCAGAGGGCCTTCTCAGTAGTGGCACCCGCCCTGTGGAACGCCCTCCCATCAGATGTCAAGGAAATAAACAACTATCTGTTGGCACCGGAATCGTTGCATCACATAATCCTTGATTGTGCTCTTCACTCATCGGCCAGGAGCAAGTTTCTTGCTCCATATCTAAAGGGAATTGCCGATGATTCGAATGAAGCCAAACTGAGATATCTACTAAACGATGAAGACCCCTTAAGATCACTCACGGTTGCCAGATTCTTGATCAGCGTCCTATCCCTAAAGAAGAAAAACGGACTCCTGTATAGCTCGGATAACCCTTTTAAACCATGATTTATGTTTTAGGATGTAATTAGGTGATATCATCATTGATGTCTTTTATTAATTTATGAGCAGAGGGCGATGTTTATGTTGCAAATTTATTGTATTGTATATTGTTAGTCTTTTGTTTGTTTGTTTGTTTTTTGTAAGTTTTTGGCTGTTTTAAATTTGGAGGTTTAAGTACATATATGTTGGTATGGGGATTGTTGTGTGATGGGCCAATGGCCGTAATATCTATCATCTATCTATCTAACTAACTAACTAACTAACTAACTAACTAACTAACTAACAACTATCTGACTTTTAGAAGACCTCTGAAGACAGCCCTGTTTAGGAAAGTTTTTTATATTTGATGTTTTATCGTGTTTTTAATATTCTGTTATCATCATCTTACAGAAGTGGATCATGTGAAATCAGGTTACATTTGAAGTTCAACAACATTGCTAACCAAACATGCCAAAATCCTAGGGGCCGAACCCTTTTGCCCCCCCCCCCAATCTAATGCAGCACACTGTTCTCACAGTGGACCCCAGATGCAAGAACATGAACATTGTCCCCTGCTGTGGGTTCCAGCAAGATTAAGAGATAAAGTGGTGGGTTTTTTTTTTTTAGGTTTAAAGCAAGTCCCATCACCTCAGCAATTGTCACAAATAAGCTAGGTCAGTATTACTGTACCCATTGTTTTAGACGGGTGGCAAACCTTTGTTCATCTGGATGTGGCTGAACTATACTACAACTTGCATCATCCTTGACCATTGGGCCAAGCTAACAAGGGCTGATTGGAGCCCCATTGAATTCAATGGGGCTTAATATACTGTACTTGTATATGCCGTCAGCCAGCTAGTTGCTCCTAGAAACTATTCTAGAAGATTTTCAGACTCCTGGAAAATATTCTAGCAGATTTCTACCCATGCAAATCTAACACTATTGCATTGTAAACATTATTGCATTAAACGACATAGCAAGAAGAGCTTATTCTCTTCCTTAGTGCATATACTAGGTTGCCTCCCAGCACATTATTCTCAACTACAAGGCCAGGAACTGTAATGAAATAAGATTAAAGGGGGGGGAGTTTTAGATGCGATCTATTGCTTTCATTATAACAGAAGGGGGAAAACTGCTGCAAGGATATTTTTGTAATAGAACAGATAATAAGCGGTTATTATGAAAATGAGACTTTAGTGAGAGATGGGTATTTTGCTTAATCATTCCCATGCCCCTTAACATTTCAAATAATTTCTAGATTTAGCTTCTTTTTTCACTGAACTGTCACAAAAAAAATAAGTAACATTTTTAGAAACGCTTACATGCATAGGATTAAGCTGTGTGCCAATGTACCTTTGAATAATTGAAGGGGTACAAATTTCTATGCCACTATTTTTGTGGCTGTTCCTTAAAAGCACGGCTATCACCCTGCACATATTTGCTTTGAGATTAGCAGTACTGACTGCAATAGGACCTAATCTTTGAATGTATAGGTTTTGGCTGTAAGTTAGTATGACTTCATATAATGAAGGGCATGCAACTGTTTTTAATGGTGGAATGAACTCAATAATTATAGAAAAATCCTGAAAGCCAGAGTAAGTTTATAGATACCTTTATTAGGATCAACCAAAATGTCACAAATTCGTGATTAAGCTGGAAGGGGGGGAACTCTTTCTGGAGTACTGAATCAGGCCCCCCAGCCACCTTAAGCTGGCCTTGTTGCTGCCCCAAAGCCTTCAATGATAAGGTCATCTACCTGGAAGAGAAAAGACCAATGTTTTTATTACTGTATTATACTTTTCTTTCAAGGAGTTCAAGGTCTTTATTTAATCGTCATGAAAATTCTGAGCTAGGGTAGACTAAGAGACAGTGAGCAACCAAGGTCACCTTTAAGCTTTCATACATTAGTGGGGTCTTGAACCCTGGTCTGACACCCCAACAAAGGAGTCACCAACTTTCTTAGGTCCATGGTCACATTGCAAATTGGAAAAACCTGATGTGGCGACGACTCAATTTCATTTCATTAATTTCACTTATTCTATTTCTACGCCACTTTTCACTCACACGAGTCACAAAGCTGCTTATTTACAATAAATAACATGGTGGGACATCACTACCGCAACATAAATGATATAAAATGATTTTAAAAAATCAGTAAAACAAACACCTTCTATAAAAAAAAACCCACTAACAAAACAACAGGCTTCTGGGTGCAGTGGGGCCCAACAGAGACCCCCATGATGGAACACAAGCCCCGGCCCAGTTGCCACCATGGCACCAGAACACACGAGCACCTGCCCCATGCCGTCATGGTACCATCATGACATCACGGGGTGCGCTGGGCACCCACAGTCTGGGGTCCAAGTCAGCGCTGCAGCACCACAAATACCCTTTATGCCTAGAAAGTTAAAGGCAAGAAAAATACTCTTTAATTCTATCCATCTCTAAGACAATCCAGCAATAGACACATCATAATGGAGGCGTGTCCCTCTTCATTCATTCATTCATTCATTCATTCATTCATTCATTCATTCATATAAACCATTTAATATTTCTAAACATCTAAGCAGTGAATCGTATATAAACATTATCATTAAAAAGGAAATGCAACATAAAACTAATAAACAAGTTGTCTAAAATCATATACAAAGAGGGTTCAAACCCATAAATCTGTGCCTTCTCCTTGCAGATCAGCGGCAGTTCCCATAGGATTTTCAAGCTGTGACAGGATGGCGAGGAGAGAAATTGGGTTTACTCTGAATAAAACTAATGTTGGTGTTTAATATACCACCCAAAGCCCTTGCACCTTCCCCCTTAACATCTACACCTTGGTTCTGTTCAGATGTTGTTCATGTGAAAAGTGCTCACAGTTCGAAGAAATAGCTCCGTTGGTGATGCATGAGACTGTTAATCTCAGGGTCGTGGGTTCGAGTCCCACATTGGGCAAAGGATTCCTGCATTGCAGGGGGTTGGACTAGATGACCCTCGTGGTTCCTTCTACAATTCTATGAGCACACTTTTCACCCTCCACATAGCACTCTGATGTAGCCCCAACCTCCATCCATAGTGCACTTGAGCACATTTGTCTACAGAAGAACCCCTAAACGGGAGCAGCTGTTTGTGTACAGGGCCTCCACACCATTGAGAGAGCTGCATGTCTCGATTGCATGGCTTCCCCACACATATCGGTTCCTTTTGTAGACATCCACTGCTTGAGAGTAGGGCTAGATAACCCCTCTCCAAACCATGAGCGCTCTAAGCCATAAATATTTATTGAAAGTATTTATTTATTTGAAAGCACAGGGACTATTTAAGCCTGCTCCACTTCCCTCCTAAAGCCTCTTTAGACTTCAGCGCTCAGAGAGGTTGTATGCTGGGATAGCTCAGCCGGTAGAGCAGGCTTCCTCAAACTCGGCCCTCCAGATGTTTTTGGCCTACAACTCCCATGATCCCTAGCTAGCAGGACCAATAGTCAGGGATGATGGGAATTGTAGTCTCGAAACATCTGGAGGGCCAGTTTGAGGATGCCTGCGGTAGAGCATGAGGCTCTCGATTTCAGGGTCATGGGTTCGAGCCTAACTTTGGGCCAAATAATTCCTGCAATTGCAGGGGGTTGGACTAGATGAACCTCGTGGTGCCTCGCAACGCTACAATTCTAGGATTCAGCACTCCTGAGAGTATGGATGTTGGGACTCTCCAGCCAAGGGCTACTAGACTTTTGGGCCAATGGTTTGGCAGTTGTTTTGTTTTGTGTGGGCAGAAAAGAACCCATTGGATTATGAGCAGTGCTGTGAGAAGTCTCAGGTGGTGGTTTGACTAAGCTTTGGTTGACTTCGGCATATAAGAGGAGATGCAGTTTAAACCTTCCCATCCCATCTGGGATCCTGATGAGAATCTCTCTCCCCACATTCACAACATTTAGCATTTACCGGGGCAGGGGGAGAGGAATAACCCATTTTCACCAGGCATCAAATATCAATTGAACCATCACAACTTCAAGTGACATAGGTTTTTGTTCCCACGGATTTCATTAAAAAAAAAAAAACACAACCCAACTGCCTTTAAAAATAATATATTTAACCCCCTGCAGTGCCATCCACACCTCATGGCTGATCTCACATTGTAGAGAGGGAACAAATTGTATCTTCTTTGCCCTTGGTCATTTCAGGAAAAATGCCCCGGCCGATATCTCCTCCTAGACATAATTCAAAGCACTTTTGTAACCTGAGTGTTTAAGGGAATATGTTAAGCAATGGCTTTAAGCTTTTAACCTCATTCATAAAATATATGAAGTGTAATATATCTTTGCAATTTAAATGCAAATAATCTTCAAACAAAGCTAATCCCGGGGGCTTTTGTGCAGAGAATGATCTAGCAATAGGAACTTTTCTTAAAAAAATAATAATCATCTAACCTTAGTTTGATTTCTTTTTCACTATTAACCATTGTGTCTACATGGGTGTAATCCTTCAGACCTGCACTAAGGGACAATAGCAAAGCTGTTCATTTAAATCAGGCACCCCCAAACTGCGGCCCTCCAGATGTTTTGGCCTACAACTCCCATGATCCCTAGCTAACAGGACCAGTGGTCAGGGATGATGGGAATTGTAGTCCAAAACATCTGGAGGGCCCAAGTTTGGGGATGCCTGATTTAAATGTTTTACAAAATAACCTTTGCGGGTGAAATGATGGGTGACAAAAGGGTGTGTGCTAATTATTAACCGGTACTGGGAATGGAAGCATCTTTATGCTGCAGTCTGGACTCCCAGAGTTTACGAGTTCATAAAAATGTAATGGTTCTGCCTATAATCCCAGCCATGCAGTGTGCATTGAAAATGGCCGCACAATTAAGCTATTCATTTCAACTATTAAATGCTGCTGAACGGGATTAATGCTGTTTGCGACTTCTCTATACTGGGAAGTTCCTCCATACTTCAGGAAATGGGGAAAGGCAATCGGTTCTCTGTGGAAGGCGGAGAAGACCGGGGTGCTTCTCCTGCTTGTTACGATTTCGTGACTTGGTCTACTACTGCTAAGGAGGGCTTGCATCTCCAGGGCTTTTGACCAGAGTCACATGACATCACCCCCAATTTTTCTCTCCACTGTCAGTTACCTGCTCTTCCTTCAGTCAATAGAACCTCCAGCCAATCAAGAATCTGTTGCCTTGATCTTTTGACAGTTATGCTATGACATCAAAGCGCGTTCTCCTATCTGGGAGAGCAAGAGTTGCGGCCGGGCCAAAAGATATTCCTCTGGGTGGGGGAGGGTCTAGTGTATGTAAGAGTGTGACTGATTGGGGCTTTTTTGGTTGCTGGGGTAAAAAGTATGTTGCCATTTTTTTGATTGACAGGAGGTGCCCATTATATTCTCAGCATCTTGCAGTCCAGTTTCACTTTTGCAAAGTGTTTGAATCTCCCGCCCACCCGCTGCTTTTTCTGAAGGTTTAACCTGACATTGCTTTGCCTTTCATGGGGTCGCCTTTTGCAGGGGCCCAGTAGGAATTTTGCCATTTGGTTTTTGCCATTTGGTTTTTGCCTACTGCTTAGCAAATCGTCACAACTTGTTAGGTTGGCGGTTAGTCATTGGTTAATAATTCCTGGTTGGTGAAGGGGTATGGTATGGAGATACCTACCCCTCAATAAAATGCTCTTCATAGAAGTATTCTCTTAAAGGAATCCTGGGGCTACGGCTCTGGTCCGTACACCCCCACAACGGTGCGGGGGCTAGGGCCATTACAGAGCACGAGCCTTGGGGAACATTTCTGGTCGAGGGGAGAGTGCCTGGACACAGCTACCCCCTCTCCCACGAGGTGTTTACTTGACTTCCCTATATGGATAGGGAAGTCGGAGCTGGTCCTGTCCCAAGCGGGGGACAGAAGATTAACCAATGCCTAAGCCAACACTCAAATTCTAAAATTGTATTTAAATAAAGTTGTGGCCAAAAAATTAATGCCAAAAACCCAAACAACATTTATGTGTGTGGTGTGAGTTATTTAGGGGGGGATGTCTGATGGCCTCGGCACGCAACTGGGTTTAAACATATTGTTGTTGCTGCTGCTGTTGTCATTATTATTTATACCCCGCCCATGTGACTCGGTTGCCCAAGTGGCTTCCAACATGCCGTATTTTTTCCGTGTATAAGACTAAGTTTCTCCCCAATTTTAAAAAGTTTAAAATTGGAGGTTGTCTTATACACGGGATGTTTAAAATATTTACTTCTTAATTTGGGGCTCAAAAAATAGGCGTCATCTTATACAATACATGGAGGCATCTTATAGATGGAAAAATACGGTATAAACACAATATAAACATTAAACATAAAGAAACCTCCCCATACAGGGCTGCCAACAGATGCTTTCTAAACATTGTATCTTATAAGTCACTTATCTTATATATATATATATATATATATATATATATATATATATATATATATATATATATAAAACATTTTTTTAATTTTCCAAGAACAACAATACAAAAACAAAACAAAACAAATTGACTTCCCCCTTTCTTGGTTCCACTATTAATCAACATACTGCATGTCCATGTTAAATTTGAAAACCATTTGAATACCCTATTGTCCATTCATAGTCAAATTACGAGTATTTCTAAAACCCTGCTAATGTATTAAATTGTGTGCAATGCTCCTGTACATATGCAATAAACATCTTCCATTCTTCCTTAAACTCGTTGTCGTCTCTTCCTCTTAGTTTCATTGTCAACTTTGCCATTTCAGCATATTCCATTAATTTAAGTTGCCAATCTTCTTTAGCTGGGACACCTTCTTCTTTCCGGTGTTGGGCTAATAGTGTCCGTGCAGCCGTAGTTGCATACATAAATAAGTTCTTTTGTGATCTTGGTAAATCCAATCCTGTAATACCCCTTATCTTATCTAATAATGTAATAATAATGCTTCTAAACCAAAACAGTCGCACACATGAATTCACACACACACACACACACACACACACACACACACACTCAGCCACCTCTTAATATTACAAAGGCTCAGTGTTTTTTCTTTTCTGGGGGGGGGATGCAGGGGTATGTATACCCCTAAACATTTTGTGAATCATTGTACTTTTGTCCATTTACTGTGTTTGTTCTTCCTGATTCGAACTATAAAATGGTGCTTTTCTTGAGTCAAAATTAGAGTACCCCTAAACATTTTTTAGGGGGGGGGGAAGCACTGCAAATTCTCAAGGTTAGCACAACGTTTTGTTTTGTTTTGTTTTTTGCCCTTTTTCAGCTCCTGCAAATGGCTGAATTGTGAAGGAGAGAAAACTACATGTCCCGGAATCCTTTGTCAATATGTGCACCCTGGAAATCCTAGAACTATAGAACTGGAAGTTCTGGAATGGAATCTCTCTGGGGTCATTTTTAATCTTTGATGTTTTATCGTGTTTTTAATATCCATAACAAACCCAGGCATTATGAACTGGAAGAATTTGTATTCCAGACCAAATGAATAAGAACTCTGGTAGAATTGGGAGGGGGAAAACAGGCATTCAAGGGCCACAGAAAGCAATGGTTAGGGAATATAATGTCAGGGAAGATAATGACGTCTGTGCTACAAATAAGTAATGATATTCTCTGCGGTATATGACGAAATCTGAGTCTCAGCTTCTTTCTGGAGGGCTCCCTGGATTAGGTCGAAACTGGTGACAGAAATGTTAATATCCTTTATGTTTTCAACATCTCCACTGCATTGCATTTATATTAAAGTAAAATACAACACGGTGGGAATGTTGAAAACGTTTTTAAACGTTTTTACATAAACCTTTTTAAACATAAAGAGTTTCAATACTTATACTAAACTCTTACTTTTGGTTTTTCATGGTTTCTACCTTACCATATGAGCCCAGTTTGGATAGGCAAGAAATACTGAGAAACAACAAAAGACGCTTTTGACAAATGCTTTTTCCGCGCAGCAGGTATCCCTTTCAGAAGCTTTTCTTTCTCCTTGTCATTTACAAATCTGCCTACCCTTCTACAAAGTCACCGAATTCATCCACGCGGTTAATCTTTATTGTGTGTGCAGCTCAAAATCCTGTTATTTTTTTTAAGGGATCGGCAGGTCTAATCTTTCATGCACCCACTCTTTTTACAGAATGCACTTCAGGAACGCTTTCCTGGTGTAAGGTAACTGCACCCTCATTTATAGAGGGAACGTAAAAAAAAATAATAAAAGGGAAAGTGGTCTCCTGGTGTTTCGGCATAGCATGTAGGCTTTCGCAATGCTTTCAACTACAGTGGTACCTCAGGTTACAGACGCTTCAGGTTACAGATGCTTCGGGTTACAGACTTTGCTAAATCCAGAAGCAGTACCTCGGGTTAAGAACTTTGGTTCAGGAGAACAGAAATTGCGTGCCGGCGGCAGCGGGAGGCCCCATTAGCTAAAGTGGTACTTCAGGTTAAGAACAGCTTCAGGTTAAGAACGGACCTCCGGAATGAATTAAGTTCTTAACCCGAGGTACCACTGTAGTGATGTGTGGCTCTTTACACTAGAGTGTTGTTAAATTTAGTTTCTCTTGCAAGAAAACTTGGACAGAAAATTGAATTACGGTACTTTAGATTCGCAGAGTGCCGTACTGCCTGGATTTTATTTAATAAACTTGCACGTTTGGGTGACCAGGAAACCTGGAGATTTTTTTCAACATTCATTATTAATGTTTTATGCATTTTAAACATTTATCCTCTTTTTCTATGAGAAAGCAGTTTCTTGTTAAAAATTTAATAGCAGGCAAAGCAATCCTATTTGGTGGGTTGGAGGGGGAACCGATGGCAGAGGATCTGCTTATAGATGCAGTTTGGCGGTGGAAATGGACAGATTGTGTTTTTTTGTATGTTCTTAGCTGTTTCTGTTTTATCTGATTCCCTGCCAGGGAAGAAAGTGCAGTATAAATAAATATAAAAATAAACTTTAAGCAGCGGCCTTTTTGTTTATGCCATGTTGATCGAGTTTGACAGACAACTCAGAAATATTTTCTATGCAAAAGGAGGCTGCAGGGATATCAGCATAAAAGAACCCAACCAAAAGTGAAAAGTCACCGCTTTATTTCCTAATTAAGTGAGACACAGCTTAGGACTTTTTCATCATCATCATCATCATCGTCATCATCATCATCATTAACCTGCCCTGCAAAAGCAAACAGAGATAGGAGCAAAGGAATTACCCTACTTAGGGCTGGGCGATATCTGGTTTTCAGCTTCGCGATATCACCAGCCAAACATTGTGATATACTGATATACTGATATATCACAATATCCAAAATAAGGATGGTCCTGGTTTTCAAATTTGTGGTATATTACCGGTTCAACTTATCTGAAATAAGGATGGAGCTATGTAGAGACAGCTTTCTAGGTCATGTGGGCAGCAGGACTAAACTGCTTCTGGCGCAACAGAACACCGTGATGGAAACCAGAGCGCATGGAAACACCGTTTACCTTCCCGCCGCAGCGGGAAGTAGTATTTATCAACTTGCGCTGGCATGCTTTCGAACTGCTAGGTTGGCAGGAGCTGGGACAGAGCAATGGGAGCTCACCTTATTGCAGGGATTCGACCCACTGACCTTCTGATCGGCAAGCCCAAGAGGCTCAGTGGTTTAGACCACAGCTCCCCCAGCACTAACTCCTTCATGTCTGGATTGAGCAATTCCCTGGAACTTCTTAATGTTAGGGATGCTGAACATTTTGAGGGAGAGGAGAGCTTCTTGCAAAGTGAAAAGAACATGAAAAGGCACATTTGTTCTTCCAGTGGACTTCCATGGATCGGATGAGGAGGCTGGGAGCAAACGGCAACGTATTATAGATGTTTTGCAGCGAAGCCAGCAATTATTCTAACAAGCGGTAGGCAGGCCTGTGCTTTTGTTGGACAGTTGCAATAGCTGGGTTTGTGCGTTGGAATGGTAGCCAATGCATAATAACAGTTCTGTTTGTTTAAATGTTAAATGATGTGGAATAGCCAGCTCTCTATGGTTGAAAATGGAGAGTGGTGTGCAATAAAGTTTGTGTCTTTGAATGGGGAAGCAAGCACACAGTGCCATCCCCATTCTGCTTTTGAAGGTAAAAATGCTCATAGAAAACTATGGTGCCAGAAAAAGCTGCATGCTCCAGGTTCGTGCTCTTTTTGCTAGGTTGAATCTCCTTTCCCTAAAACGGCTGCGGTGGCCTGGAGTAAAAATCAAATGGTTACTTTGGAGCAGGCATGGCCAAACTTGGCCCTCCAGCTGTTTTGGGACTACAACTCCCATCATCCCTAGCTAACAGTGGTCAGGGATGATGGGAATTGTAGTCTGAAAACAGCTGGAGGGCCAAGTTTGGTCATGCCTGCTTTAGAGGCAACTGAGCTTGCTGTGCTTGGAAGTAATAATGATATTGCATATTTTCTAACCAGTAATCACTTTGTTCAACGTACTTGTTTTCCCCCAGGCACTCAATGCTCGGCAGTATTAGGAATCGAGCAGCACTTAGTCCAGAACTTTTTCTCTGACCCAGAAAGTCAAATGTGTCAAACTGGAATATCAATATGCACAGCCATTAGGTGCCCAAGCCGAGGTGTTCCGTAGGGTTTTGTAGAAATATTCTTCCACGTTAGCCCCTTGCTCTCAATGACATTCCTCAGTGGTTCCTGTGAACTATGGGGCCAGAGAACCCAATCAATCAATGTTTCATCGGGTGAGTATCTTATTTATTTATGCAAATGTTGGTCAGTTCTTGCAAGCACTTGATTTTGTGTCCTTCCCTTGCTAATAGCATCTCTTTTTGTGTCTAGGGGAGGTTTTCAAATTCAGGATTAGAAAACAGGGCTCCTTCAGACCTTAGAAAATCACTCTGTTTGGAGTAATGAATATATTGCACTGGTTGTGGCTGTCCTTGTTGGTCCACCGATCTAGTCTTAGAAATGGAGGTCAGTGAAGGAAAATGAAATGGAGGAAGCACCTAATTTCATCAGGTTTGAAACCAAGCAAGAAGTAATCTTCCAAGCCATTCTTTAGGAATAGAATTTTTTTTCACCCATCCCAACGTAATACACTACGAACTGATGTTCTTTGCTGTCTGAAGGTGAGGATTGATGGGGGGTGTCAGTTCAGAATGAATGATTCCCCCAGTAAAACAGTTAGAGAAAAGGTTATATCCTTGAATGGCACCATCCATGTGTAAATAAAAGATAGATGTGAAAAGCTGCCAGCTCATTTACCTTTCCAGGGGGAAGGAAAACAACAACATATGCTTGCTGTAACAGATCAGGTGGCATAATTCATGATATCTCTCTTAAAATATAATACACGTGGCTCTGAAAAATATATATGCCATAAAAAATATGGGGGGAAATCCATGCATTCCAGTGGTGAGCTATAGAGTTTGACAATGGAATTACTAATAGAAAAACTAGTGCTGGCACAGAATTTCAACAACAACAAAAAAGGGTTGAATTTGGAGGATCCTGCTCTGACGAGAATATCTATAGGAAGCAGTGTTAGAAACTCAGGTATATAAGCTAGGCGCAAAAATGGCTCCGTAAACCAAGGTTGCAGTCACCAAAACAGAACGCCTAGCTTCCATTTTGGGGCTAGATGGCTCTAAAGTCTTATTTTTCAAATGACCGTGATTGATTCTCAGTTAAACATCTGGCTAGTTCAGATGAGAACCTGGAGCTAGGTTAAGAACATGAAGAAGAGAACTTAAAGAGGAAAAATTGCTTTATCCAGGGACAGCCCACAAATATATTGGCCTATCCCTACCTCTCTCTCTTAATGGTGACACAGACCATTCATAACATAAGGATATTTTTCACAACTGTGAGCAGGGCGGTGGGGTAAGTGAAGACAAGCGACAACCATTGCTCCTGCTCCTGCTCAGGCCGCACAGAAGAATGGTTTTGGTTCCTGAAATTCATTCCAAATGTGCAGATAAAATATAACAAATAGAATTCTACAGGATGTGGTATGAGTGTGTGAAAGCAATCGAAACCCAATGATCCCCAGGCATGCACCTCTAGATGGTGGAGATGTCAGGCACCATCCTGGCACCCAGGCATCTTCATTTGGTTGCAAGTGGCTGATAGTCAGGTGCAAAATGTGCCTGGCACCTGGCTAATTTCAAACACTTATAGGAAGCACAGGGAATGTGGTTTTTCAGAGGTTTTGGACTACAATTCAAATCAGCCATGGCCATTGATTATGTTATTTGGGGTTTGTGGAAGTTCGAGTCCAACAGCATTCGAAGTACTGAAAGCCCCCCCCCCCCATTCCATTATAGGAATTCTAAGGAAAGGGAGTAGAATTCCAAAATGACTAGGGATTTTTATTTATGTAAAGGGTAGGCTAAGGCAGTGGTCTTCAACCCCCGGGCCACGGACCGGTAGCGGTCCGTGGATCAATTGGTACTGGGCCGCCTAAGGATCATTAAATACAATTAAATTAAAATTATTAAATCAAAACAATCTAAATAAAATATAAACAATAAACGCCCCCCCCCTCAGCGGGCCACAGTAAAATTATCAAACGTTGACTGGTCCGCGGTGATAAAAAGGTTGGGGAGCACTGGGCTAAGGGACCCAGGTGGCGCTGAGCCTAGGGCTTGCTGATCAGAAGGTCGGCGGTTCGAATCCCTGTGATGGGGTGAGCTCCCGTTGCTTGGTCCCAGCTCCTGCCAACCTAGCAGTTCGAAAGCACGTCAAAATGCAAGTAGATAAATAGCGGGAAGGTAAACGGCGTTTCCATGTGCTGCTCTGGTTTGCCAGAAGCTGCTTTGTCATGCTGGCCACATGACCTGGAAGCTATACACTGGCTCCCTCGGCCAATAATGCGAGATGAGCGCGCAACCCCAGAGTCGGTCACGACTGGACCTAATGGTCAGGGGTCCCTTTACCTTTACCTTTAAAGGGTAGGCTATAACAGAATTCTGAACAACTTGTGTCCCACTAACCTCCCCTTATCCACGATTGTGATTTCTCAGGTGCTAGAGAACACTGTTGCTTTTATAGCCCCGAGCAAGCGGCAAAAAATGGAAGTCCCCACCCCCCCAAAAAACAACCTTGGTACCATGCATGGCTGATGGGCTCTGTTTGGGTTGGCAAGTTATCAAGGCCTGGAATAACCTATCTCTAAGCTGCCACCAAATTTCATTCAAAGCAAAATTCTAGGCATGTTTGATTGGTTCCACTCAAGCCAAACAAAAAAAAAAACCTACAGGAATTTTAAGGGAAGAATATTTGTGAAATTTCTCTTAATACAACATGCTAGTATATTAATTAAGAAAAGATGCACTCACATCTGTATAAGGCCAGAGGGTGCTGGATGAGGAATAGTTTTAGTTGGGTAACTTTGATGATTATTATAAAATGTCATTTGCATCTTAACATCAGGCATATAATAAAGTAGAAAAAAATGAAGGTGGGGGGCAGGAGGGCCTCTGTTAACATACAAAACATATTGATGGCTACATACATTATTTACAACCTGGCTGGAGGAATTCCTTTTAAAGTGAGAGAGATCCATTGCAGGAATGTAAAATCAATACGTCATGCAGGCAAGAATCACTCCTCGAAATGTTATGAATATTTATTCGTTCATTGGGATGAGTGGCCATGACTCACTCATCATGACCGATGATCCTGCAACTTGTCCTTTTAAAGCCCCGTGTTTTCCATCAGGAACTGAAGTGCCTTAAAAACCGCTGTGATTGCTTGCTGTCTCTTCAACCTGTCAAATATGAAGTACCTTCCCTATGATCTTTTCACCCACGTCGTTTGATTCAACAGGTTTATGGAGTGCTGTGGCTGTTTTGATCTTGGAAGAAAGTGCTCAAAAGCTGTCCTTCTTGAGCACTTTCTGTAGAGAGTGTCATACCGTTAGGCTAGAAAAGGTAAAGGGACCCCTGACCTTTAGGTCCAGTCGTGACCGACTCTGGGGTTGCGCGCTCATCTCGCATTATTGGCCAAGGGAGCCGGCATATAGCTTCCAGGTCATGTGGCCAGCATGACAAAGCCGCTTCTGGCAAACCAGAGCAGCACATGGAAACGCCGTTTACCTTCCTACTTGCACTTTGATGTTCTTTCAAACTGCTAAGAAAAAGCGATGATAACCTAATTGACAACGGTAATAAATGTTATTGAAAAATATTTCCTCTCACTCTCTTTCCATTATATTCTGCACTTTGTTCAAGAGGGGAGGGTCATATTTCCATTTCCATTTGTGTTTTAATTAAAACTTTATTGAGTTTTGTTTCCTATAAGAGGCTTGCAGTCATTATGTATGGGGACACTGCATGCATGCATGAATGAATGATAGACCTATAAAATGTGTCAAGAGATGAGAACCCCTTCTTAATAATAGGTTTGCACTGTCTAAATGCTAAAGCATATATAAAGCTTGCCCTAGCCGAATCTTATTCACTCACAAAAGGGACACTAATCGTTTGGAAAATATTACCACATTGGTGAAAAACCAACGTCGTGTGGAATGATAGGATATACATGCCTTGTACGTGATCTCTAGGTATCCATCCCTTGAGCGCGTAATCGTTTAGTTGTACAAGTTTTCAAATGTTGGCACAGCAAGGCAATCCGTGGCCTGGGGGCTGTCAGTTTATATTTGAAGTCTGCACTGAGGGAAAGAGGGAGAATGGATAAATGAAGGGGAGAGAGGATGGATGCTTTGGTGCTTTTGTGTGTGTGTGCAGGAGAAAGAGGGACTGAAAGAATGGGATGATGGGTGAATGAAGACGAGAAAGGAGGGGAGGGAGAGAAAGTGCTCCACTCACTTTTTGCTTTGGCCCAGCTCACTACCACTGGTATGTGACCTCCAACCACTTTTCTTCCGAAAACTGCTGCCGGCAAGCCCAATTTATGGCTTGTTTGAATAGGAATTGGCCAAGGGTGATGGGAGCTGCCTCCCAGCAACACCTAGAGCAGGCATCCCCAAACTGCGGCCCTCCAGATGTTTTGGCCTACAACTCCCATGACCCCTAGCTAACAGGACCAGTAGTCGGGGAAGATGGGAATTGTAGTCCAAAACATCTGGAGGGCCGAAGTTTGGGGATGCCTGACCTAGAGGGCAGCAGGATGGAAAAGGATGTTTCATGCCATGGCAAATGCTACAATTCCTTTCCCCATTTGCCTTCCCCCATAGTGCAAGCTAGAATTTGACGCATTGCTTTGTAATGGCTAAAAATGCGGCACGAGAACCTCGCATTTTCTGGTTTGCATCCTCTTTTTCACCTTAAGAGTAATGCCTTTGGAATGACTCTCATCTTCTTTTATAACAACATTAATGGCAATTCCATTAAGTGAATTAACATTATCAAATGGAGTCAAAGTCAAAGCAAAGTATCTTAGTTAAAGGAGTCACTTGCAGCATTAATGCAGTGTGAGATGCTTCAAACTCACACAGCTGGGGGGGGGGAATGAGTTTGAGGGTGGGGAAAAAGACATAAATGGGTTGAATGCTCCTGTAGACGGTTTCCAGGTGCGGATTTAGAAAAGTAGACATTCTACTTGGTGCATTTGAATTCCACCATTATTCCATACAGTGGTCCCTCGGTTTACAAACACAATTGGTTCCGGAAGTCTGCACTTAACCTGAAGCGTACTTAACCTGAAGCGAACTTTCCCATTGAAAGTAATGGAAAATGGATTAATCCGTTCCAGACAGGTCCGCGGAGTACTTAAACTGAAAATACTCAAACCGAGGCATACTTAAACCGAGGTATGACTGTATTTGGTAAAGCTGGGAGAGAAATATCGTGGAATCCTCTACAGTGGTAGCTCGGGTTACAGACACTTCAGGTTACAGACACTTCAGGTTACAGACTCTGCTAACTCAGAAATAGTACCTCGGGTTAAGAACTTTGCTTCAGGATGAGAACACAAATGGCGTGGTGGCGATGCGCCGGCAGCAGGAGGCCCCATTAGCTAAAGTGGTACTTCAGGTTAAGAACAGTTTCAGGTTAAGAACGGACCTCTGGAACAAATTAAGTTCTTAACCTGAGGTACCACTGTACTTCAGTCCCATTGCTCAACTATTTAGGGTTGAATTCAATGTGCTCTAGTTTCAATATTTACTTTTTAAGGAACACATTCCATACAGCGAAGCAAATGCTTAAATAAATAAATAAATAAATAACCACTGATCATAACAATCTTGCTTTGCTACTCTTTAGGGCTCTTTTGTTCCCCTGGGTGCTAGCTCATATTGCATCGCTTCCTCTTTCTATTTTGACCTCGTTTTCTTTGGCCTCAATTGGCCACGCTACCATTTATTCCGGTGGATGCCAACCTGTCAGGCAATGTGGTGCTTCTGAAGGCCTTCGTTTGTACCCTAAGGCAGGAGTCCCAGACTCTGAGCTTTCATTTAAAAGAGAGAGAGGAGAGTTGATTTAATACAGGCAGGATGAGGAAGACTGAGGGCTTCCACTCTTCCCTGGCAACTCACTGTTTCCTCTTGCTAGTTCATATTTTTATAACCCCAAGCTGACTCAGGTCCTGCCATGTGTGAAGAGCTCACTGTGGCAACTCTTAATGGTGTGTCCGTCTTCAATCATAGGTGGCACTCCTGAGCAATCTTAATTTTAAGCAGGGCCCTTACTTCTAAGTTAATCTGCAGAATAGCGTGCTGCCTGATTACTTTTCATTCCCAGTGTTTAATTACTTGTTTTATTAAAAAAAACAAAAACAGAGATAAATTAAGATAGTGGAGACATACTTCTTGCCTTTTTGTGGAACTTGACCTCTTTGAGACTAATGTGAAATGATACACACACAAACACAAACACACACAACTGCACACCACCCCAATCTTCAAGTGGTGTGAGATTCCAGGAGTTCCAGGCACCCTTACACAGGATTCATGTTTCCTTTTGGGAATGAGGCACAGTGGAGACTATGGTGTCTTTATGATATATGGTTTACACAGATATACAACCTGAGCCTATGATGGAGGGGTTCACAGCATGGACATTTTAAGAGGGTATTATTTCTCCTGGTTTCCTTCGTATGTCATCACCTTTCTCCCCTCCCCCAATGGTTCATCTCCCAGGCAATTACCTTATATTTTAACGCAGGCATCCCCAAACTTCGGCCCTCCAGATGTTTTGGCATACAATTCCCATCATCCCTGACCACTGGTCCTGTTAGCTAGGGGTCATGGGAGTTGTAGTCCAAAACATCTGGAGGGCCGCAGTTTGGGGGTGCCTGTTTTAACGCTTGCTGGGTCATGGGATTCAGGAGGCCTGATTACTGGATCCAGGAATTTAGGGAAATCTGGCACCCACAAACTCATATGTATCTGGGCTGTGAATGTGTTTCTACTGCAGGAAGGAGAAAGGTTAGGCAATTCTAATAAAATGGATGGTTTCAGTTTTATGGTTTGGAAATCTGCTTTTCTTGTCATTTTTATCTGATATTTCATATTATACAAAAGAAACATTGATCCAAAGCTTCTGAAATTAATGGCAGCATAGTGTATTTTAATATCACAGGTGAGAGCACCGTGGGTCTCTGCCATTTGTCTAGAGTGAGAGCATTTTCTGTAAGAAAGAGAAAATGTGAGCAATGTATGCTTTTTGTAAATTCTGAACATAACTCACAAGTAGTGTGTGTGTGACTACCAATCTGTCAACATTTTGTACATTTTACCTTAGGAGACAGAAGATGTATAGGTTCCTCCCCCTCCCACTTTTTTATTTTAATTTTTTACCACAAGCTATTATATCTCTACTGTTTAAATGCCTAAAATATTAAAATCAAACAAGGGGGGAAACCATTATTAGTAGTCGAGTTAAGGGCTCATCAATAATTTTATTATGTACACCTCTTAGCAAGTTTTGTGATCAAGCAGTCTGTAAATCTTTCTAAATAAAATAAATGAATAAAATACCATGTTTCCAGTGAGGAAATAATGGTGTTTGAGAGTGTGTGGGAAACTTTCCCACAGAAGCAGTACTTTGAGGAAACAGGCCATGTTCCCTCACAACAAATGAGGAGCCATGGTACATTTGTTTTAAAGAAATGAACCATCTGACAAGGGTGAGGCACAACTTCTCCAAAAAAGAAGAAGAAACTATTCTCAGAATTTTTCTCTTTCACCCCAACCCAAACTTGCTGCAGAATTCCACTTCCCTGCAGCCACTGAATTTAACCTAATTTAACTACCTACCCATAGTATGGAGAATTTAGAGCAGGCATCCCCAAACTTCGGCCCTCCAGATGTTTTGGACTACAATTCCCATCTTCCCCGACCACTGGTCCTGTTAGCTAGGGATCATGGGAGTTGTAGGCCAAAACATCTGGAGGGCCGCAGTTTGGGGATGCCTGATTTAGAGTTCCCATTTTTTACCAGACGTATCTGGAAAATGCCATAAAACAAATTGTTATATTCTCCAGGTAAAGTTACATAAACTGAAGTGTTATTGTATGTATTTCCATCTCTACATTTAATATGCTGGCTGGCAGAGCCCATTTAAATTTGGACCCTCTGGGAAACAGTACTTTTGACTAAAGGAGCCTGAGGTAGTTTCTGCTGGGTAGAAAGTGGTGCTTTTTCTGGAAATGGATAATTATAAGTACCTGATAAGCCTGGTACCTTTTTTTTGGTTAGGCCTGTTATCTTTTTAAAAAGGTAATATTCCCCAAACAATAATTGCAAATTAATCGATGTGTCAAATATTAAAGTATAAAGTTGTATGCTATGGTGATTTACTGTACAGAAAACATTAACGTCCCAGAGACGTATTTTTATGACAAAATATCGGGGTATTTTATTACTACTGCAAAATCCGTAATGAGAACAGAAAGGAGCGCAATATATTTTGGTTATTGTGACAAACCTTGTTCGGTAGCAGAAATAAGAGGCGACACTAGCAACTGATTCTCATTACATTATTGAAAATGCAGCGCTCTCTCGGCATCAGGTTCCATCCACTGGGTTTGCTGTTCCTCCACATAAATTGTTAATTTATCTTTATTGAATATAACTACTTGAGAATCTAAATTACGTGTGTAGAATTCATAAGCTGCATTTCTCGAAAGGCAGATTTATTGCTGGCATTATAGAACCAAAATGAAGTTCATGGGCTATGGGTATGAGGATTGTAACAGGTAATAGTGTGCTTCACAGTCACTAATATCATTGCATATAGCAAGAGTTTGTATCCGAATCTCCTAAGTCCAGCCAATCATCTTTTCCTTAAATCCATGGCTTCGCCATAGAGGTCCTCGGCCCATCCAAATGTCCCTATTTTCCAGTGACGCCCCTGATTTAGAGAAGCCGTCCCAGTTTCTGATTTGATCCCGGAATGTCCCACTTTTCATTAGCATGTCCCTATTTTCGTTGGAGAAATGTTGGAGGGTATGGAGTTGTCCGACCCCTGAGCCACCTGAAGGCAATCCTGTATAGGGAAGTGATTTTTAATGCTTAATGTTTTATTATGTTTCGATATATGTTGGAAGCTGCCCAGAGTGGCTGGGGCAACCCGGTCGATCAGGAGAAGCTTACACTGATTATCTGCTAGCTGACACAGATATGGAGACCACTAGGGCTGTAGCTAAATATTGCTACTTGGCGACAAGAATAAGACATGCCATGACGAAAGCAACCACCAAAGATAAAGTTCCTAGTTAACCCATAGCAAATGGAGAGGTGACAGAGGCTCAGTTTTATAACAGCCATGTAATATGTTATAAAATTTTAAAATTGTGTAGTGCTCAATATTATTATAATGTATGAGCTGAATTGTATTATTCTTTTGCTGGTCTTTGACCGTATTAAAGTTTACTTACTTACATTATGGAATGGGACTTCCCTATTTTTTCTAGAGAAATGTTGGAGGATATCAGTCCTGCACAGCTGAAGCGAATCAGCAGAAGGGAATCATGCTTCTGCTTTTCCAGCCTCTCTTGCAACTTGAAATGTGTAACTCTGGTCCAGACTGGACCTTTAAAACCCCAAATGGTCACAGTGATCATACAGACCATCTCCTCTCATACCTCTGCCGAGTCTTTAATATCAGCTTCAGAAGGCTTACTTTCTTTTACCCGTGCTGTGTGCGGGAGGAGCGAGGGGCCAGAGTTTCCCAAAAATTTCATTGAAGGGGCATGCTAACGTCATGTGTGCAGGATGCACACCCTGGGGCGTGCTGATGTCATGTGTGCATGCCACGGGGCGTGCAAGCACGGTGCTATGACATCACACAGTCTTGGGCCCCATCATTTGTGGGAGAAAGGCGACGCTTGTGCTGTCTTTCACTTCATTTCATATATCACTTTTAATTGGTATACCGCCTTTCTATATTACTACATACAAGGCATTTTACAGCAACAAAATATACAACAAAGTACACACACTTTATAATAATCTGATCCAATCCGAAAAGTCATCACAAAACATAACTTTAAAGCAGGCTTCCTCAACCTCGGCCCTCCAGATGTTTTTGGCCTACAACTCCCATGATCCCTAGCTAGCAGGACCAGTGGTCAGGGATGCTGGGAATTGTAGTCTCAAAACATCTGGAGGGCCGAGGTTGAGGAAGCCTGCTTTAAAGTGACTTAAAGTAATATTCAATTAGTAGAATATAATAGTACACAATAAAATTAGCTCTCAAAACATCAGAAGTAATAATCAAACAGAAATCTTAACTAATACAATTACTATGCTATGTTCAAGTAGAAATAACTGCAAGTCACAACTCATAAAATACCACAATGCATACAAAATACCATGTAAAAGGATCAAATTGAGAAACAATTGAGAAACAGCTGCCATCAACTTGGGCCTTTTAGGTGTATTTGCTTAAGGTACAGGGTCTCCTCCTTATTTTGGACTTTTTACCATAATGCAGGGTTATGTTGCAATGACGGAATCAGTATCTCTATCCCTATCTCTATCTCTATCTCTGTCTCTGTCTCTGTCTCTGTCTCTATCATCTCTATCTCTATCTCTATCTCTATCTCTATCTCTATCTCTATCTCTATCTCTATCTCTATCTCTATCTCTATCTCTATCTCTATCTCTATCTCTATCTCTATCTCTATCTCTATCTCTATCTCTATCTCTATCTAGCAGCTACCTAACTGGGCGTCCTCATTCAGTTATTTACCTAGTCAGTTCTCTGTGGCAGAACAGTAAGTGAGCAAATTCCATCATACAGATAATGGCTGATACGAAGCAGGTGTTCCCTGTCAATGCTTCCTTGAAAGGAGTACTGGCCTGCACAATTCTTCCCTTGCGTGTGTTTTGCTCAGATTGAGCCTCAGTGCAATCAGGTTGTATAGCTGTGCCATGCATGTGGTACACTTGAGACCACCATGAAGAAAGGGGTACCTTGTTGTTGTTGTTGTTGTTGTTGTTGTTGTTGTTGTTGTTGTTTGTTTGTTTGTTTGTTTGTTTGTTTAGTCATTTAGTCATGTCTGACTCTTCGTGACCCCATGGACCAGAGCATGCCAGGCACTCCTGTCTTCCACTGCCTCCCGCACTTTGGTCAGACTCATGTTGGTGGCTTCGACAACACTGTCTAACCATCTTGTCCTCTGTCATCCCCTTCTCCTTGTGCCCTCCATCTTACCCAAAATCAGGGTCTTTTCCAGGGAGTCTTCTCTTCTCATGAGGCGGCCAAAGTATTGGAGCCTCAGCTTCAGGATCTGTCCTTCCAGTGAGCTCTCAGGGCTGATTTCCTTCTTGCAGTCCATGGGTTTGATCTTCTTGCAGTCCATGATGGGACTCTCAAGAGTCTCCTCCAGCACCATAATTCAAAAGCATCAATTCTTCGGCGATCAGCCTTCTTGATGGTCCAGCTCTCACTTCCATACATCACTGCTGGGAAAACCATAGCTTGAACTATACGGACCTTTGTCTACTATACACAATTCAGAGAGTGGCCTCATCAATATGTGAACCAAGGCAAAGTCAACGGCAACATACGGAATTGCTTTCAAGTGGTGCTGTTCGTGTCTGGGGAGGAGATCCCATAGGAGTAGCTGCTCCCAAACTCTCGGAGGCTTTCCCTGTGAATTTCCTACAGGATTGCATCTGGTCTACTGTCTAGTTCAACACATATACGAGGTTTGGGGCTGAGACCATCTGCAAATGGTGATATTAAGTATAATCAGTACGTTGGTGACACACAGTTGTACTTTACATTTTCATCTGATCCAGGATATAAAGTCTCAAGTAGTCCTATTTGGATGAAGATAATGTCAGGAGAGCAGGGCTGCAAACACCCTCCATGTGACAAACCCACACACTATCCCTTCCTCAATGCTGTTTGCACATTTGGGAGCATGTCTGCAGCAGATCATCCTACCAAGTGGGAACAGAATATCCCAGTGAGCTTGAGCCGGACTGTACAAAGCCTGTATCTTAAAAGAGTGGCATTAGGCTTTTGCTCAGTTCTTGAGAAAATGCTGGATCTGTTAGGTGCATGACTTGTCAAAATGCCTTATTCTGGTCTTCGTTCAGGGGTGTTTCAAGAGGCTGCAGCCCAGCCTGGTAGGGTATAGTTGCTCTCTCTCTCTCTCTCTCTCTCTCTCTCTCTCTCTCTCTCTCTCTCTCTCTCTCTCTCTCTCTCTCTCCCTCCCTCTCTCCCTCCCTCCCTCTCCCCCTCTCTCTTTCTTTCTCTGTGTGTGTGTTTAAGGTGCTCTCTTTAAGGTGCTACTGAAGGAATTTTTTAATATTGTTTCGACTCAGACCAACACGGCTACCTACCTGTAACTACAACTCTCTCTCTCTCTCTCTCTCTCTCTCTCTCTCTCTCTCTCTCTCTCTCTCTCTCTCTCTCTCTCTCTCTCTCTCTCTCTCCCTCTCTCTCTCTGTGTGTGTGTGTGTTTCTGTATATGTACTAGTGAAGGGTGACTTAAAAGGTTTTAAATAATAAATAAAATAGAGTAAATGTGCTGTACTTCTAGAGGCAAAAACAAAAAGGTAAATATTGTAAAAGCGTTTTTTTTAAGACATGCATTTCAAAATTAGGCAAGGAATTTGTATTTTCTGTTCCCTGGAATCTTTACTGATGAAGGCTGGGCTATAAATATGGTAAATAAACTGAAGTATCTGTGCTTTTAAACACAAAAAAGTAAATATTGTAAAAGAGCTTCAGATGACATGCATTGCAGAATTCTGCAAGGAATCTCAGACATTCAGGTCCACTATATTAATTTCCTTTTAGAATAACCATGTTTTAAGACATTTTGGCATGATTTTTTCACACTAATGTCTTAAACTGTTTATATTCTTGTCTTCCATATTCTTGGCTTTCACATGGGGTCAATAGCAAGTGAATGTTGATGTGTATTTATTTTAATAATAATAATAATAATAATAATAATAATAATAATAATAATATATTTATTTATTTATACCCTGCCCAAACTGGCTGAGTTTCCCCAGCTACTCTGAGTGGTTCTCAACCAAGTGTTAAAAACAATACAGCATTAAATATTAAAAGCTTCCCTAAACAGGGCTGCCTTCAGATGTCATTTAAAAATAGGATAGCTGCTTATTTCCTTGACATCTGATGGGAGGGTGTTCCACAGTGCGGGCGCCACTACCGAGAAGGCCCTCTGCCTGGTTCCCTGTAACCTCAATTCTTGCAATGTGGGTACTGATAGAAGGCCCTTGGCACTGGACCTCCGTGTCTGGGCTGAACGATGGGGGTGGAGACGCTCCTTCAGGTATACTGGACCGAGGCTATTTAGGGCTTTAAAGGTCAGCACCAACACTTTGCTCGGAAACATACTGGGAGCCAATGTAGATCTCTCAGGAGCGGTATTATGTGGTCCCGATGGCCACTTCCAGTCACCAGTCTAGCTGCCGCACTCTGGATTAATTGCAATTTCCAGGTCACCTTCAAAAAAAGCAGAATTCAATTTGAATTTCATTCCCTGAAGTCTATTGATCAAATAATTGGGCAGAATATGTTTCTAAGATGAGGCACCAATAGGATAATTTCAGGAGATATTATCTTCAGTTCCTCGTCAGTTCTGTGCCAGCTGGTGATGAAGCTACACCAGTCCAGCAGTGTTTTTCATTTGAAGATTAGGTTATTTCAATGATAGGCTTTCAACAAAAATCCCTCTCACTATGAATTAAAGTGGCAGCTCAGATGACATTCTTACAAAACACAACTACACTTGGCTACATTAGATGTGAAGGGTTGAAAATGTCCTGCTAAATCTCCAAAGGTGAATGGATTGAAATTCAAAATAATTTAATGTATGTTCATTCTTTGGTGATTGATAGGGCAATTAATGGCATTAAAAGATCAATAATTTCAAAAGTTCACCTCCAGCCCTAGAAGTCTGGGACTATTATTATTGTCACTATTATTACATATTTTAAAAGGTAAACCTAGGCTTTCAATTTAGGGCACAATTATGTCATCTTATGAGGCTACCTTGTTTCCGAACTCTCTTCTCTCTGCCCCCCCCAACCACGGGGCCTTTTCTGAGAGGTACCTCTCATTGCAATAAAGTTTAGACATTAGGGACTATCTAGCAAATATGAGTCACCGCTCAATCCCAGTCTTTATTTATTCCAACCCACACCACAGCAGTTTTCATCACGAAATAACGTTCAAAAACATTCTAGTGATGGGACAAAGGGAGAATTTAAAAAGTTGCAAAAATAAACCTTGCAAACATACAAATTAACACATTCCTCTTAAACAAAGTAGCAATGTGGTCCAGTCTTCCTTATGTCCTTAATTCAGTCCAAGAACATTAAAGGTAAAGCCCCCTGGGCAGTTTAGTCCAGTCAAAGGCAACTGGGGTTGCAGCGCTCATCTCGCTTTCAGGCCAAGAGAGCCGGCGTTTGTCCGCAGACAGCTTTCCGGGTCTTGCGGCCAGCAGGACTAAACCACTTCTGGCACAACGGAACACTGTGACGGAAACCAGAACGCACAGAAATGTCATTTATCTTCCCACCACAGTGGTACCCCTATTTATCTACTTTCACTGGCATGCTTTCAAACTGCTGGGTTGGCAGGAGCTGGGACAGAGCAACGGGAGCTCACTCCATTGTGGGGATTCGAACCGCCGACCTTCTCAGTTCAGTTTTTATTACAGCAAAAGCCAGCAACCGCCGACCTTCTGATCAGCAAGCCCAAGAGGCTCAGTGGTTAGATCACAGTTCCACCAACATCCCACAGGGTGTGGCTAGGGTGTGCTTGTTGTGGTTCTCCTGGACTCTCTATCTGGCCCATGAGATTCTCCATAGGCTCTACACCTCACCAGCATTTAATATTTCCTGGCTGGAACTTTCCTGGTTTAGACCACAGCGCCACCCACTCCCTCCAAGAACATTATGCTCTCAGGTCCCAGAGAGAGATCTGCAACCCCATTCGCCAAAGCAGGGTGCAGGCTGGGATCCTGTTCCTGATAGGTAGCGGGGGCTTATACCCCCTCCAGCTATCAGGAAGGGCACTGCAGTTTGAATTCCCTCGTTGGGGCCCCAGTGAAGCTTCCTCTGTCCCACAACGCTGGCACACCAAAAGGGGTGAGCGGACTTGCCTAATGCAAACCGCTACATAAGTTTTCAAATACTGTACAATGCATGCATACATAACATTTTATGCACAATAAACTTAGATCTTTAACAGCTATGAGTTAACAAAAAGAGTCTTTATTTTGGAATTATTGACACTCACTTTGCATGTAAGTGTAAGGGGAACGAGAACACATGTCTGTCAGGGAATCTATATCTGTGACAAAAATAAATAAATCCCACCCTTGATCAAAGTAGTGACATAGCATTTGCATCCTTCCTGTTTTTCGGCTGTGTGTGTGTGTGGGGGGAGACTAAGACGCTATTATCTGTATATTTCTGTAAAGTTATTTCTTCTTAGAGATCCAATATCCCTTTCTATTGACTGGGAATTTCAATTTAGTCATAATAGTCAGCTGAAATAAACAAAGCATTGGGTTATTATTATAGCCAGTGTGAGAAATGCAGCAGCTGAAATGATGAACAATAGGATTTAGATTTATACTCGGAACAAATCAAAATTACATTCTGGGTGAAGTTATCCAAGTGGAGAACAAAAAAAAGCTGAATCAGTTTAAGTTAGCACTTAAAGAAAGATGCACTATGGAGAAAGCTGGTCCTAATCTAGCTATTGTTAAATCAAATCAATACAGGACACAGCTCTTTACTGTGAAATGGGACGGTTCTGTATTTAAAGAGACAGGTGGCAACCCCACTCCCATAATTCTCTGGAACATATTTTGGGGTGGTATGTAGGGGACAGGTAAGGGAATTTCTGTTATCCTTGCAGAAGTTGTTTTGCTCACGAATCTGGATTCAACCACAAGGCGAGTCCTTTGGAAGATTATGAGTGGCCCCAACCATAGCTGCCAAGTTATCCCTTTTTTAAAGGGATTTTCCCTTATGCTGAATAGGCTTCCTCGCGAGAAAAGGGAAAACTTGGCAGCTATGGCCCCAACTCTGGATGGCCAAACTTTATTTACAAGGAAGTGGCATGGGTCTCTTTGGGCAAACGACACCAAGTTATAGTGCGAACCTCTTCCTGGTGATTCTTGGCATCCCCAAATGCACACATATACTGTAATGTATCTTGCCAATTTCCAGTCTATGCACAATGACATCAATCCAGCTCTGACCAGATGCCATTTGTGTGCAGCAACTAGTGGCTCAAAATGAAATCTGTTTGCTCCCATCTGCATCTAAAGGTATATCAGACCTGCCCAAGGGGTCCTAGGTGAGCTTTTGAATGCAGATTCATATCCATATGTGATCTGCTTCCACTTGGCAGAACTCCCTTGCTGCACTGGGGCAGATAGATATTTAAAACTGTGATGTGACCCAGATCAAATTCTCCTGCACAAAACCCAAAATTGGCTTTAGGGCTGGTTTCTGCTGATCTTTTAAAGCACAACAGTTAGAGAAGAATGCTTTTTAAAAATGACCTATATTCCTTGCCAGTAATTTCCTTTTGTTTGGACTGAAAGGAACATTGAACCAGAATGAATGCCTCTCTGGGATCAAGGTTTTGTAGCCCAAATGGCTCTTCCGTGTAATATTTTTTTTTACTAAACGAGAAGCATTCATGTTTTGGCTGAGAGCACACTGAGTTTTGATTAGCCCATTCAAACTTAAACACTCCCAGTGGGCATTTCAGAATGACTGTTACTGCATGAATATTTATCTGAGCCACAGGAGAATGCTATTGTCACCTTAGGGCTGTATTTATGATTGTCTTACTGTCAATGTTTCACTGTTTTTAAGTCAGGCACTCTGGTATGAGTGTGGGAGGTCAGATAAGGTTACAATCTGGATGAGGCCTGGAGCTATCCTGGCATTTTATCAAGTTGACAGTAATATGTTTTCTTCTGTAATTATAACTTGGACCCTGAGTTGCTCTGGGAGATGAGGGTCATTTTAATATTTTGAGACAGTAGAGAAATGTCAGAACTATAAGCTGAACCAGCCAATTAATAGCAGATAACACCAAATATTTTTTGCTGAATTCTTTTTTCTCTGCAGAATTGCCACTATAGTCTACAAAATTTCCAAGCGACTTTAGAAGTCCCAAATTGATCAGCATTGTTCTATGTCACTTTCCTTTCCTTAGTTTTGGAGGCTTCCCCCTTGGTATATAAGGACAGTAAGAAAAGGCTCAACTTGAGGTGGAGGAAGAGAAAAGAAAGAAAGGGCAAATAGGGACTGTATTGAAATTTGACGATAAAATAAAATAAAATATTGTTAATGACCAAGTAATTAAGAATTTTCAAAGGAAAAATAGTTGCCTTTTTGGTTTAGTAATGTTTCAGTGGTACCTTGGTTCTCAAACGCCGAAAATCCGAAAGTACTGTAAGTGTTCAGGTTTTTGAACAATTTTCAGAAGCCGAACGTCCAATGCAGTTTTCGGCTATTGTTTCCTGGGCACCTGCACCAATCAGAAGCTGTGCCTTTGTTTTTGGACATTTTGGAAGTCAAACGGACTTCTGAAATGGATTAAGTTTGGCGTGTTTGTTTTTCTAGTTATTTTGCGTTTTTGTTTTTTAGGCCTTTTCAGTTAATTTGTTTAAGTGGCTGTGTGGAACCCAGTTCAGTTACTGATAGATTGATTGTGTGACTGTGTAAATGGATAAAAGCCCCCCCCCCCTATCCAAACAATGACTATCATACTGCAGGTAAGAAGAAATTTTAATTTTAACTTTTATCATCTACAATACTGCCTTATTTATTTTATAGTACAGTACATTGATTATTGCTTTCATTTTATGGATCAATGGTTTCATTAGATAGTAAAATTCATGTTAAATTGCTGCTTTAGGGGTTGTTTTTAAAAGTCTGGAATGGATTAATCCATTTTGCATTAATTTCTATGGGAAAGTGTGCCTTGGATTTGGAACACTTTAGTTTTGGAACGGACTTCCGGAGCAGATTAACTTTGAGAACCAAGGTACTACTGTATAGAAAAGTCTCAGATTTCTCTACACATCTCTGCTTTAGAAATTGTAAGCTTTTAGTAAAGCTGCAGAGTGGATGAGTGCTAGATTTTTGGCAGTGTGTGCAGTTTATCAGCACAGGGCACTGAGCTGAGAAGGTGCAAAGTTGAGAAGATCCATTTGGGGTGCAAATTTTAAGCTCAGGGCAGCATACTACTGCAGATTACCAAAGTCCGTCCCTGAATGGATGCCCTCTACCTTTTACTGTCACTGGATGTCTTGATACTGAAGAAACCCTCAAAGTAGGGGCAAAGTTAATATGACCCACAGCATAAACACCACTTTATGTGGAAGTATAAGGCAAATGTGGAGATTCCTTTTTCGGGGTGGAGGGTTGGTGTAAATGTGTAAGCAATTTCAGGGGGAATTGCTACTGGGAACACCTGATAAGGGAAAAAAGAGAGTCTCAGTTCCAATGAGATATGATAGCTAACTACGTAGGGAATAGGAAGAGAAAAAGAACATGCTCTGCATGCAAACATTTCTGGGTCTGTCATCATTATCTCAGGAAGCGGGGCTGGGTCAGACCCAAGTCTTGAGAGCTTCCAGCAGTCAGCGTAAATAGTACTGGACTAGATTGATCAATTCTCTGAGTCAGCCCAAGCGACTTCATGTACGAGTTGAAATCGATACTGGTGTTGAGCAGTTTCTTCTTCCAAGCTTTGCTTCTAACATGATTCTACTCCAGAATTCCTAGAGTTGAGTCTTGACACTGACACCCCCTCCAACATTTCTCTGATGAAAATAGGGACATCCTAAGGAAAATCAGGACATTACAGGATCAAATCAGAAACCAGGATGGCTTCTGTAAATCTGGGACTGTCCCTGGAAAATAGGGGCACTTGGAGAGTCTGCACTGATTATTTTATTGAGGATATTTGCAAATTCCATAAATGTGACAAGAGAATATATCCATTTAACAGTATTATTCCATGGTTTCTGCTGGTTTATTATATCTGTAGCAAACATATACTTACTTAAGATTAAGCCCTTTGGGAAAAAATGGACCAATACAAACGGTTGTGCTGTAATTTTTAAACAGGGCCTCAGAGCTTATTATGACCCTACAATGGTACCTCGGGTTACAAACACCTCAGGTTACAAACACTTCAGGTTACAAACTCCACTGACCCTGAAGTAGTACCTTGGGTTACAAACTTTGCCCCAGAATGACAACGGAAATCACGCACCGGTGGCGCGGTGGCAATGGGAGGCCTCGTTAGCGAAAGCGTGCCTCAGGTTAAGAACGGTTTCGGGTTAAGAACAGACCTCCAGAACAAATTAAGTTCGTAACCTGAGGTACCACTATATTTATGTTTACTCAGAATTAAATCCCACTGTTTAACAAGACTTACTCAAGTTAAGTCTGCACAGGATTTCTATCTTAAGAGCTTCTTCTATTTTGATAAAATACGGATATTGCAAGTGATCATACACAGACAGGCAGAAGTATCTCAAATTTGGAAAGATTTTCATAAAATATGATGCATGGAGCCATCCAGAGGAGATTTGCTGATTCTGACAACCCCCCTTTTGGCATTCCTCAATCTTCCTCAGGAGATCCATGTAAAGGAGACATGCCAAAATGTGCCAGAGGTTTCACTGCAGGCAAAGTTCAGTGGCAGTTTAATATGAGTAATACCGCCGAGAGCTTTCACTAACCGTATCCAAACCCTTTTGGCTCCCCTTGAATTTTCTTCACATGTTTGTGAATGCCTGAGGTAGAATCCCAAAATTTGCTTTGAGATTCACTTTAGATAAAATATTTATGGCAAGTGTTGAAAGTATGGTAACATTTGTTCCATTATTTCATGTAGTATTGAACATAGTTTGCTTTGCTGACTGGCAGACAAACAGCGATTTCTCATCTTTGTTGGTATTTGTTGGGGATACAGATTAGAATATAACGTTGCATGAGAAGCTGTACTCTGACCTCCTGGAGAAGGTTTTGAAGGGGACACGAGAACCTCCGGGCAGAGAAGAGGAAGGGGAAGCCCCATTGCATGCGCAGAAGTCCCTTCTGCTCATGCTCAGATATCACGGAATACACAGTTCCCAGAACCCTGGGCATCCAATTCTGAAGACCACTCCATTGAGATATCCTGTTTCAGAGGTGGCAATTGAACAAGGTTGTGGAAGGCGCTGTCTCAGCAGGAATTTCAGCACCTTGATTTATGTCTTCTTGTATCAAGGTTGGAATACTGTAATTTCTCTCTAGCACACACTCTCCCTCTCTAAGTTGTTTGCTTTATAAGATTCGGTTGGTGTCAAATTTACCATACAGACTGCTTGGTAGAACTCAGCTTTATCAGCAGATTGCTGAAAACATTGCCTTGGCCCCCTGTCAAACAGCAAATTGGATCTAATACTTGCCCTTGCTCAGGTACTTAGCCAGTTAAATAGCCTGGTACCCATGAAACTCTGAATTACTACAGCCTTTACCCTCACATATCTAAAAGTAACTGATTACAATGCTATGGACGCACTTCAGTCAGGTTATCCTTTGCCAGATAAAATAATACACGCTAGCATTTCTTCAGTATGGTATATAAGAAAGCGGTCCATTTATTTTAATAGATTTTTCTACCTTCCTGAACACCAGAATCATGGGTTCAAGACTCAAATGTCGTTATTAAAAATATATGCCTGATCCACACACACACACACACACACACACACTGCCCGAAACATACTCCTACTTTGCATATGCAGTTAATTGATTTAGTTGGGCCTCATTTCTCATTCCAAAGGACAATCTCTAAAAACAGTAACAGCTACAGCAGTTTATATCCCGCCCTTCATCAAAAGATCTCAGGGCGGTTCGCAGAATAAAATACAAAATAAAACACAAGCAAATAATATTATATTATGGGAATATAATAGTTGTCCCCATAGCTTAAGTCCTCCCCCCCCCAGATCGAAATGGCAAGGTCTATGTGGGACAATCATCTACAAAAATGGGGTGCTCCAGTATCCAGTAAATATTCCTTGTTGACACAGTGATGAACTTAGCTCAATGCCCACCCATCCAGTTGTGCCTCAGATCCTGTACCACCTTTATGGCACAGTCCAGGCTTCTGAGATCTCCAGAAGCAACACCAACCACTGGAGGTGCATTCCAAGCCATCTGTTCATCTGCTGCCTGAGGTCATTACTCCCCCCAGCCCTGCAGGCCCCACTCCATTCTAGTGACTGTGCTAATACTCAGTTGTGACCCACAACTCGAGCATCAATGCATCCTGCTGCTCTAGAAGGTGATGTTGTACTGCTACAAAGCAGTTCTTTGTGAATGGGGTGGTGAATGAGGGACCTCTTTATCTCAGCCTTATTTTGTCCGGCGTCGGCAGTCACCAATGCGTTCCTGGCAGCAGCAACCCATTTTGTAGGGATAATAATAATAATATTTTATTATTTATACCCCGCCCATCTGGCTGAGTTTCCCCAGCCACTCTGGGCAGCTCTCAATCGAGTATTCAAAACAATACAGCATTAAATATTACAAACGTCCCTAAACAGGGCTGCCTTCAGATGTCTTTTAAAAATAGGATTGCTGCTTATTTCCTTGACATCCGATGGGAGGGCGTTCCACAGGGCGGGCGCCACTACCGAGAAGGCCCTCTGTCTGGTTCCCTGTAACGTCACTTCTCGCAATGAGGGAACCGCCAGAAGGCCCTCGGCACTGGACCTCAGTGTCCGGGCTGAACGATGGGGATGGAGACGCTCCTTCAGGTATACTGGGCTGAGGCTGTTTAGGGCTTTAAAGGTCAGCACCAACACTTTGAATTGTGCTTGGAAATGTACTGGGAGCCAATGCAGAGCTCTCAGGAACGGTGTTATGTGGTCCCGGCGGCCACTCCCAGTCACTAGTCTAGCTGCCGCATTCTGGATTAATTGCAGTTTCCGGGTCACCTTCAAAAGTAGTCCCACGTAGAGCGCATTGCTGTAGTCCAAGCGGGAGATAACTAGAGCATGCACCACTCTGGCGAGACAGTCCCATATTCAATATACTCTACTGAAAGGGAGATGTGGTGAAAGATGCAACATCCCATTAGGTTGCTGCAGAGCAGGCTTCCTCAACCTCGGCCCTCCAGGTGTTTTGAGTCTACAATTCCCATCATGCCTGACCACTGGTCCTGCTAGCTAGGGATCATGGGAGTTGTAGGCCAAAAACAACTGGAGGGCCGAGGTTGAGGAAGCCTGCTGTAGAGAAAGTTCACTATATGGCTAACATGGGGGATTGCAACCTTTCAGATGTTGTTAAGGCTTCCAAGTCACATCAGCCCATGGCCAATAGTCAGGAGTGAAGAGAGTTGTAACCCATCAACACCTACGGTAGAGGCCACAGTTAGTTCCCTGTGTCTGCTGTTCAGAGATCTTATAGGGCACGTTCCTTGCTGTTCAAGGCTCAGTGAAGCTGTAGGCAGGAGAGTGCAAGTACCATTCAGCCCCTAGAAATTAAGTGGAGGGAGTTGGGAAGTTTCAAGAAGAATGAAGTGCTTGCACTCTCATTTCTTCAATTTCCCCTGACATTTTCCTAGTACTGTACATTCCCCTCGTATGTTTATAAAGTTAATTGTTGGCTGCACTCCCAAGAAGCTGTTCTTGACTTGAAAAGTCCGTGCATGTGAGGAAAGGGTTTGGGGAAATGGTCATTGCAAGGTCAAATAAACCCTCAGTTAGCCCACATTCCAGATTATTCTTTAATTGTGCACATTCATTTTCTTCCAGTTTCAAGCACTGCACATGTGGAATCTCGTTTTGCATTCAATATCAAATGTAAGTGATCGTCACAAACAGATGTGGCACTCTCTTTTCCTTTTGGCGTTTTCTATTTTTGATTTGCAAGAAGGATGAAAAATGGGATACCAATGCAAGTTTATTTGCACTTTAGCTATTTTCTTGCAGCCAATATAGATCTTGCAGTGCTGTTGAGGGAGGAGATGATGGAATCCAATGTGAACTTCTGCGTCTATTCATTCTTCTCTTGTTCTTTCTCTGTAGACTCCCTACTGCCACCCTTTTCATCAACTTCCTCCACCTGGAGACCAGTGTTCAGTCTTTACTGATGAGAATGCACTGCGATTCTGAAAGGGGGAGGATTTCAACATATGATTTAATAGCTCTATTACCCCAGTTCCATTTAGACCAAGTCATGGACCCCTCCAGAATCTGGACCTAAATGGATCATTTTTGGTTACTGGCCACCCTGCTGCCCCTTTGCTTTCCCATAAAACGTCAAACATAATAAAACGTCAAACATTTTAAAAAAACAGAATATCTTACACAGACTAAAACCAATAAATCAATAGAAATGAAGAAGAAGAAGGTTATACCCAACAGGGCCGGCTCACCCATTGATTCTAGTGGCGCGGGGCGCCGGGGCGCAGAGGGGCGCAGAGGGGCGCCACAGCAAGTGGGGGAGCTGCGCGGTGGCCTCTCTTTTTCGCTCTGCAGCACCCACCTTCCGGCGCTTGTCGCTTGCCGCTGCTGCTGCCTGGTCGGGCGCCGCTCTGGCTTTGCCTTGGGTCGGCTGGAAGTGCGTGTAAAAGGCGGCCAGCTGCGCACCCGGCCCAGCTCCGGCTCTGGCTCCTGCCGTGGCGGCGGTGGCGGCTCTGGCTGCACTACTGCCAGAGGCGGCGGCGGTGGCACTTGACCCGAGTGCTCTGTGCAAGGCCAGGACTGGATAGGACTGGGACTGGAGAGGTAAGAGCCCAAAGGGAGCTGGAAGGACTGTGGGGGGTCAACTCTGGGAAATGGGGGGGGCACCGGAGGGATCTTCGCACCAGGGCGCCAGGTATGCTTAAGACGGCCCTGATACCCAAATTAAAATAACCACCAACCCCAACTAAACATTTAACCAAGCCCAACCAAAACAAAACAAAACAGAGGAACCATGGGTGTACCCAGCATGGGGCAGGGGTTGCAGCTGCCCCTCCCTAGAGAAGCAAAAAAGGGGGGAAGCTCCCACGCAGCCAAAAAAAACAGCCGGCAGCGGAGAGCGGAGTTGCAGTGTTCATCCTCAGTGTGGACCATTCCCTGGGACAGGGAAGGATTGCTGGGTCACCTCTGTTGGTTTTTGCATCCTAAAGGTTCCCTCTAAGTCCCTTTCTAGCCAGCAGCTAAATCACTCTAATCCTAGTTTCTTTGTTTCCCTGATCGCCGTGCAGTCCTGTGTTGGGCTGAACTGCTGCTTAAGGGCTTGGCAGTTTGTAGCCAGCAGCTAAATTACCCTAATCCTGCCCTACCCTGCCCCCTCTTTGTGCATAGCCTCGGGCCCCTTTTATCATATTTGTTTTGGCAATTGCTCTTTCACCATATGAGAAAGCTGCATATTATTGTGGTACAGGGGGTTGGACTAGATGACCCCCAGGGTACCATCAAAACTTTGAGGTACTATTCCTGGGTTGACAGGATAATAGTGCTGATAACCCCTATGATGCAGGTTCAATCCCCGTTTGGGCAAGCTGCATATTATTGGTTGGCAGGATAGTAGTGCTGATAAAGCCAAATTTTTGCAGGCCCAATCCCCATATGGGATAGGTGCATGTTCTTGCATTACAGGGGGCGGGACTAGATGACCACCAGGAGGAGATATAGCTTGGGGGTCGCTTAACACCATAATCTTCAACATTTTCTGAGGGAAAGAGGGGCACCCTACCATACTCTCTTCCGGTGAGAGTACTCCTTAATTTTCCTACATCTTTAAAAGATGTGGTTATTGAATTCAGTTTTGTTCCTGGGTGAAGAGTTTGTGTAGCACAGTAGTCTGCTTTAACCAGTGTACATGGTGGCAGGACTGTATATGCATTACTATACCACACAACTGCTGGTTTGTTTAGTCCAGGTACGTAAAAAGGCCGCACCAAACAAACCTCAACATTTTCTTCAAACCCAAGAAAAATGATACTAGTATAAGACATGTAATTAGAATAGAAATTAAAAAAAATCAAGCAAATAATTGTAATAACTACCGTAATAAAACACTGCTATAATTATAAAGGTAAAGGTAAAGGGACCCCTGACCATTAGGTCCAGTCGTGTCCGACTCGGGTTGCGCGCTCATCTCGCATTATTGGCCGAGGGAGCCGGCGTATAGCTTCCAGGTCATGTGGCCAGCATGACAAAGCCGCTTCTGGCAAACCAGAGCAGCACATGGAAACGCTGTTTACCTTCCCGCTGTAGCGGTTCCTATTTATCTACTTGCATTTTGATGTGCTTTCGAACTGCTAGGTTGGCAGGAGCTGGGACCGAGCAACGGGAGCTCACCCCGTCACAGGGATTCGAACCGCCGACCTTCTGATCAGCAAGCCCTAGGCTCAGTGGTTTAACCACAGCGCCACCTGGGTCCCTTGCTATAATTATATATACAATAAAATTTTGGTTTCATTCGCCTTTTCCGTGCTGAAATGTCACAACCTGGACGACCATGACTTGCCCCCACCCCCCAGATTTGTTCCTGGGTACGCCCATGAGAGGAACCAAAATACTGTACCCAGAACCACCTATCTCTGCATGAGTCTAGTGTTCCCCTTAACTGGAAAGAGGGAAGCTCAGAGGAGCAACTCATGCAGTCTTATAGGATAATGGATTAATTTGGTTGCATATGGCACCTTGTGCAGAATTATACCCCTTCCCAGAAGAAGCTGTCTGGAAGGAAGCATGGTCAAAGTGGGGACACAGTGGGCAATCTTTTCCACAGGTTGTCCCTTGGGGCTCAAGTAGGTTATTTCTCCTCTCTGTGTAAGCAGTTCTTCACCCCCAAAATAAAGACACAATAGACACAGAATTTAGTTTAAGGTTTTTGGCATTAATTTTGGCCACAACTATATCGATTACAGCATGTGAGTGGTTGCTTAGGCATTGGTTCCAGACTACCTGAACCTGCACGGTGGCAGGAACAGGACTGACAACTGGGCACCACCATATGTCAGTAAGGGAAAGCATCCTGGGGGAGCGAGAAGCTGCCTTCGATCTCACAGCTCACCCCACATGCTCCCAGGGGCTCTGGTGTGGCCCTAGCCCCTTGACAGGGTTCAGACAAAAGCAAGGCGAGCCCCTGGATTCCTTTAACAAAATTCCCTAGCAGCAGCGATGGAGGGGCAGGCAAAGCTAACCACTTCCCCTCCACAAAACATTGAACCAATGCCTTCCGCCAACCTTACAAAGGCAAAAACCAAGTGGCACCAGCCAATCAGCCAAATGGCCAAATTCCTACCGGGCCCCTGCTCCAAAAACAGACCCCTAGATAGGCATAGCAAGGCCAAAAGAACCACCCTAATTGCGTGGGCAGACGGAGTCCCCCCAACCCCAGGCAACCCCCAAGCAGAATAATGACTCAAGACAATGTGCTACGGGCTTAAAATTGGCCCCAACTTTATTAAGTTTCAGATGTAGGGAGACCTTGGCTCAGGCATTGGGCGTTTATCCTTTGGAGTCCCCAGCCGGGGATCTGGGAGACTTCAGGGTTATCCAGAATGTGTGGGGATTGGGCTGGCTCTGGAGAACATATTTTCAAGCAGAGAGCCCATCCCCTGTTCACCGCCGTTGGAGGGGAGAGCAATGACAATCTCTCGGCGTATGGCCAATGCCTCCCCTCAAGACCCCTTTAACGGGGAAACCTGGTTTCACCGCCGCAAGGGGGGCGTGGGTCACCGTTTCACGCCCCCCCCCCCTTTAGGAAGATAGACTAAAGGATTCTGCCCAAGGCCTGAAACTGCAAAAGTTGTGATGTTTTGCTACGGGAAAGGCAAAACCTGCCCATGCAGGAAAATTCCTTTCCGGCCCTTCAACAGTGAGCCTGACATAGCAGCGCCTGCGTACCTGTGGAGAAGAGGTTAACCTGCAAAAGAAGACTTAACTGAGGGAGGGGAGGGTGGGAGAAGCTCTGGAGCTGACTGCCGCTTTGCAGGTAAGATTCACCTTCTGCTGTGTGGGCAGGGCGGTTCCTCCCCTTACCTGGCCAATCCCCTGGCAACCCCTCCCCAGGTGGGATTGCGCGATTGGCTGAGGTAGGCGGAGACCTCAAGGTATCCGGCCTGCGGAGGATGAGGCCAGCCCAAACAGGAGTCGCATTGGGATCCAGGGGGCTGCGCGCGACCACACAAAAGGTGTCCCCCCCATTTGATGTGGGGAGAGGTCATTAAAGAAACAGGAGGGCGGGTGGTCAGCTGCACATCGCAAGAAAGAGAAGCTCTCCAGCAACATGCAGCAGCTGAAATAGCCCCTCAGCAGCCAATAGCCATCCCGGCCGGCCAGATTGCTGCCCCAGCAGCCAATGGGGTGCTGAGCATAGCTGCCAAGTTTTCGCTTTTCTCGCGAGGAAGCCTATTCAGCATAAGGGAAAATCCCTGTAAAAAAGGGATAACTTGGCAGCTATGGTGCTGAGGCTATCCAAAATGGTCCCGCCCCACAACAGGGAGGCAGTTTACGGTGATGTAACCCCAACACGTGCCCTCCACATTGGAAGACACGATTTCCCTCAACAGCCATGCATATAGATGTGATCACAATGTAAATGCGAACTGTGCATTTTAAGAATAGAGTCAGTGTCTAATGATTGGGCAAAAAAAAATGAAAGGCACAAATACAGGATGGGAGACACCTGGCTTGAGAGCAGTACATGTGAAAAGGATCTAGGGATCCTGATAGACCACAAACTTGACATGAGTCAACAGTGTGATGCAGCAGCTAAAAAAGCCAATGCAATTCTGGGCTGCATCAATAGGAGTGTAGCGTCTAGATCAAGGGAAGTAATAGTATCACGGTATTCTGCTCTGGTCAAACCTCACCTGGAGTACTGTGTCCAGTTCTGGGCACCACAGTTCAAGAAGGATACTGACAAGCTGGAACGTGTCCAGAAGAGGGCAACCAAAATGGTCAAAGGCCTGGAAACGATGCCTTATGAGGAACGGCTTAGGGAGCTGGGTATGTTTAGCCTGGAGAAGAGAAGGTAAAGGGGTGATATGATAGCCATGTCCAAATATATAAAAGGATGTCATATAGAGGAGGGTGAAAGGTTGTTTTTTTGCTGCTCCAGAGAAGCGGACACAGAGCAATGGATTCAAACTACAAGAAAGAAGATTCCAGCTAAACATTAGAAAGAACTTCCTGACAGTAAGAGCTGTTTGACAGTGGAATTTGCTGCCAAGGAGTGTGGTGGAGTCTCCTTCTTTGGAGGTCCTTAAGCAGAGGCTTGACAGCCATATGTCAAGAATGCTTTGATGGTGTTTCCTGCTTGGCAGGGGGTTGGACTGGATGGCCCTTGTGGTCTCTTCCAACTCTATGATTCTATGATTCTATTTAATATATCGCTGTACGAAGCGTTTCTGAAGTTACAGCGCCAATGCAATTTGTGGTCCCAGGGCCATTTCAGTTTTCTTGAGAATTTTCCATTCCACACTTTCTCTTTTGTCCCCATTTGTTTTAATGCTAGGTGATTTTTTAAATAAATATAAAAAAAGGTATTTTAAAGTTCATGCTGATCTATTTAAACAACACTCTGCTAATGTCACTCGATCAATTATGCATTCGCATGGTTATTCTCCTCCCCTCATCCACTTTTTCCTTAAGTGTGTGATTCTCTCTTATTATACGGGGCTGCCTCATTTTAAAATATGTATTGAAAGAAGAAATACCAAAAGCAATTTCACACACTGTTTCCTTAGTGTACTCATTTTCATTACTGGTTTGTTTTTTAAAAAATGGTTTTTAAAAAGGGAGCACAATTTCCAATTAGAATTCTTCTTTTGGAAATTTACTGGGTCAGTAAACATTGGTGAAAATAACAGAATAGGCAATTGAATTGGCGTGTTAGTCTTCATTTCTTTTACCAGGTCTGCCTTACAAAACGGCGAATAATATGTAATTAATAGAAGGAAACCTGCGGCATGCATTGTCACATTGCGAGTTACAGATATGAGGGACAATGAGGATATGCTGCAGAGTTTATTACAGTCACACATTGCAAAATAAGCTTATTTGTGTATCAAATTAAACACGGCACCAATTTGAAAGCTGTTGGGAGAAATATCTGTGCAGAAGTACAAAAGCTGAATACTCTTCTATGTAGATTGCTCATGAAACATCCATTTGGCGTATAAATGGTGAATAGCACTCCATCTTATTTAGAAATAACTGCATCTTAAAATGCACTATAATTAAAGATAGTACTCTTTTTAACAGGTGAAGAAATGCCCATAAGTGACTAATTATAGAGATAACAATTATGAATTTTGAATTATGGTGCTGGAGGAGACTCTTGAGAGTCCCATGGACTGCAAGAAGATCAAACCTATCCATTCTGAAGGAAATCAGCCCTGAGTGCTCCCTGGAAGGACAGATCCTGAAGCTGAGGCTCCAATACTTTGGCTACCTCATGAGAAGAGAAGACTCCCTGGAAAAGACCCTGATGTTGGGAAAGATGGAGGGCACAAGGAGAAGGGGACGACAGAGGACGAGATGGTTGGACAGTGTTCTCGAAGCTACGAACATGAGTCTGACCAAACTGCGGGAGGCAGTGCAAGACAGGAGTGCCTGGCGTGCTATGGTCCATGGGGTCACAAAGAGTCGGACACGACTAAACGACTAAACAACAACAACAATGGGTTTCAGCCCATATTTACTTATTCAGTTGGCAATTGACAAATGGTTCTCTGTACTTTGAATATGCAATATCCCTTTCATCAAATTTTATTTATTTATTTTATTTTTAAAAAAATTATAAATCACCCTGGACCCAAAAATAAATTCCAGAGTGGTATGCAAAGAAAAATAAAACTACAGAAACATTATAGCAAGAAACTAACAATGAAATAAGGTTAAAATGAATAAAACCATTCAGCCAGTTCAAAATAACATAATGTAAATTGCATGGGCAAATAAAGAAGGTTTAACCTGTGTTAAGCAGTGTTGGCTCCCGATGTGCATCCCATGGAAGGGCATTCCACAATTGGGGCACTGCATCAGGAAAGACTCTCTCTTCTCCACATCTATATGTACTTCTCAAGATGAAAGACACAGAAGTGCCTCTTCCGATGAACATATGGGCAGGCTAGTCTTGGAGGAGATGCTGTTTCAGACCCCGTTCATGTATATGGGAGTTTCTTAGTAAACTGGTGCGATAACTAAGAAGCAAAATAGCACCCACTGATTTACAAATTCACAATGCACCTTAGAAATTGAATTGACTGTGTTTGACATGACCATCTACTAGCGAAAAATAGGTATCAATCAAAAACTCCTATCCTATTTTCCCCTACAGTCTTCCTTTGATGCAAGAAGTATATTAAAGGGGCAGGGGAAGTTTCAATTTTGGTGATGTGTGGTTTATCAAACACATTATGGCAGGTTATACAACTACTTCAAATTACATAGCCTGTGCTCAAACAATAGAACAGAAAGGAATAAAAGTGTGCACTAAATGGGACAAGGTTATAAAAAATGGATGCCCTAAGTTCCAGAGGGTTTAGAAACCAAGAGCATCCATAAACTCTAAGCTGCCCCTCTGGCTTCTGAGTTTGGGTGGATTTATTCATTTTTTGTTTGTTTTTCTGGTGGTGACAAGCTTCTGAGCTTGTGTCTTGAACCATATTTGGTCTTTGTCAGAAAACAAAATTCAAATCTTCTGCTACACCTTTCTGTCAATATTTCCTCCTCCTCCTCCTCCTCCTCCTCCTCCTCCTCCTCCTCCTCCTCCTCCTCCTCCTCCTCCTCTTCTTCTTCTCCTCCTTCTCCTTCTCCTTCTCCTTCTCCTTCGCCCTGGTCCTGATGCTGGGGATAAGGGTAGCACAAGATAAAACCCAGTGTTAGGGCTGTGTTGAAGGCAGCTGTTGGTTTTGAGCATATGGAACTGAAACCCAAAAGAACCCGATCTGCATATCCAGACTGAGGACATTTTCCAGTGTCTTGTGACTTGGGTCAAATTCCACCCATGAGTTTCCAAGCTAGTTGAGTTTGTTTCCTATTGCGGGCCAGGAAAACCCCTGTGCCATCCTTAACCTGAAGGATCAGGTAGGTAGTGTGGCCTTCCAGACCAAAACCAACAGCAACGATACAAGGAGCTGATGCACTTAGAGACCTATAAGCTCAGCTAACTAGCAAGGCTAGAGGCCTTGTGCCTTATCTTGTGCTAGGAGAAGCTTTAGTCCCAAATTTGTAAACAACATTCCTAAGTGTCTACATTTGACAATGAGACATGCTGTGCTCAAATGTGCTGACCCCCTCAGGTAGAAAGGAATGGAAAGAGACCATGTGCAGAGCGGGGCTGCTTAGAGAGAGAGAGAGTCCTTTGTTTCCTTGCCTAATGAATATGTAATGAAGGAAAGACCATAATGGTATACAATGGTACCTCTACTTACGAATTTAATGCGTTCCGAATGCACATTTGTAAGTCAAAAAAAATTGTAAGTCGAATCCCATAGGAATGCATTGGGAGAAAAAAATCGTATGTAGGAAAAATCCTATCTAAACTGCATCCAAGATGGCGGACGGAGCTCCATTCGTAAGTAGAAACATTCGTAAGTAGAGTTATTCGTAAGTAGAGGTACCACTGTAATTAGTATTGTGTTGTAACTTTAGATTGGAGGAAGTTTATGCATATGTATTGCTTTAACAGATAACAGCTATGTACATTAAGCAGGCCCCACCCTTTTGGGCTTGCTCAGCTTTCGGAGAGTGATCCCACTGAGCCATTATTGCTACCAGTAGCAATAAACACCCTTTGTTTTCTCACCACCGTGTGGAGATTTCCTTCAGCCTCAAATGTTAATTTTGCTAAAGAGCTATGTCACTGAGCTTGTCGACACCTTATTCTCATCTTGCCCCCATGCTTCATTTTGTATCTCAGGGCTCATCCACTCTTCTGCTTGTGCCATGCCTAGAAAGCATTGTCCCGAGTGGTTCTCTGTTTGACCCACACTTTCTAGGCAAGGCTCCAAATAATGTTTCCCTTAATCTGCTCCTTCTATGCTGTTACAGAGGGGGGCCCAAATGCCACCCCCTTTTGCTGGCAGCAGCATCCCACGAGTGAAACTTTGCTTATTGAACATGCCCACTAGCAGAACCTTCGTTTGGATCTTATTTCCCTAGTTTCTGTTTTCTAAGACTATAACTCATCTAGGATCCCTGAACTGTGCTCTTCTGGTATCCGCAATGCCCATTGGTCCATCTTTCAAACCAGTGGCCTGGTGCCCAGGGCCGGATTTAGGTTTGATGAGGCCCTCAGCTACTGAAGGTAATGGGGCCCTTTATATGTCCAGCTGTCCTTTGTCAACAACAAATTGTCGCTGATTTTTTGTGTTGAATATATGCTATATGGAAATTTATGCACCTAATAGGTATCTAAAGCCATTTTCACATAACAAAATATGTCTTTTATCAAAGTAATTGTTGAACTGAAATACAATTAAGAAGTATATTAATAGTGAAATACAATTAAGAAGAAGTATATTAATAACTTTACTTACATCATAGGCGCCTACACAACACAAAACACTGTTGATGTTGTTTTTTAGTCGTTTAGTCGTGTCCGACTCTTTGTGACCCCATGGACCAGAGCACGCCAGGCACTTCTGTCTTCCACTGCCTCCTGCAGTTTGGTCAAACTCATGTTGGTAGCTTCGAGAACACTGTCCAACCGTCTCGTCCTATGTCGTCCCCTTCTCCTTGTGCCCTCAATCTTTCCCAACATCAGGGTCTTTTCCAAGGATTCTTCTCTTCTCATGAGGTGGCCAAAGTATTGGAGCCTCAGCTTCAGGACCTGTCCTTCCAGTGAGCACTCAGGGCTGATTTCCTTCAGAATGGATAGGTTTGATCTTCTTGCAGTCCATGGGACTCTCAAGAGTCTCCTCCAGCACCATAATTCAAAAGCATCAATTCTTCGGCGGTCAGCCTTCTTTATGGTCCAGCTCTCAATTCCATACATTACTACTGGGAAAACCATACTGTTGATGTATTTAGGTTTTATTTTATTTGTGTTTTTTACCTTATATTTTGGAAATGTACATCCAGGGTTTTTTCCCCTTTAATTTTTTTGGGGCCCCCCAAGAGACTGGGGCCGTAAGCTATTGTTTGTTTAGCTTATATGTAAATCTGGCACTGTTGGTGCCAGTTCTTGTACCTCTGCATTCTGTATCCTGACAGGTGGCAGCTATGTTGTGGAACACCTGCTCTCCCTGGTTTGGGATTTTCCCTGCTGCTGATGCCTCCCCTGCCTTCATCTTCGCATTTCCCCCTTCTCAGTCTCTCCCACCTGAGCCCACTCACTCACTGTCTTCCTTTCCTTTCCTTTGCTCTGCTTCTCCCTCTCTCTACTGGATATCTCCACGCAGCCTCCATCAGCCGCATCTTTCCTCATTCTCTGCCACATACGTCTCTGCAACAGCCTTAATTAATCGGATCGCCGTTTGTGCTCAAACTTTTTTTTTTTTAAAAAAAGGTTATATTTATCTGTCTATCTACACATGCACACACATATAGGCTGCAGTATACACTTAACACTTTATATGAGCTCAAAGTTTTAAGTAATTGATTGATTGATTAATTACAAACGCATTAAGCTACTCCAAGAACATCTTAAATATCTGATGTTATCAAATTTTATCATAAAATCTTAAAGCTGTTTTGTGTAATTTCTATAAAAACTGCAAAAAAACATGTACTGTTAAATATTTATTCTAAAGTTCCGAGTAGAGTAAAAAAACGGAAGAAAGGGGCATCTATGATTAATTCAAATACTTTCCCATTGATCCTAGTAAATTCCTCTTAACATTAATTATACAATCAATCCCCAGATCAGTTGTGCTCAGTCCTCCCCTCCCCTCTCCTTTCATATATTGAATCATTGGGTTCCATTTGTTCATTCCAGCTCTCATTGCTTTAGAAACTCAACATACCGGCCGGCTTACTGTTCCCAACTTTCTCCTTATTAATTCCTTTTTCATACTGCAACTCTGCTTCCATGTCATTTCATTTTCTTGGTCGGAGCGGGTGACAACCCTTTGATTTTTTTTTTTGGTCTGTTTTGCTGCCTGAGGGACCTAATGCCATCATGCACATCCATGCTGTGCTTCTATCAATTGATGAAATATTCTAGTTTCTGGGCCAGCTCTGTCGAACAGTCCACCAGCAGGAATATTGCCAGGGTCACATTGAGAAGAGGTTCTCCTGGCACTTGAGGTAAATTCCCCAGTCACCTGTTGTCGCTGAAGGGCATGCATGCTCCCTGGATGCGTACGTAGAGTGTGCAGATACATACTTCGCAAAGAAGTGTGCCATTCTTGTCCATGGTGTTGTGGTGCCTTATAGGAAAGTTGGAAAGGGAAGTCATTTACCCCACTTTTCCAATAAAGAATATAGGCTGCTGTTTGGGGGACATTTGAGAAAGTGGTAGGCAGCTGGACTGGAGATGGATGAGATTGCTCGGTGGAACTGACAACCAGATTTGGTTTCCCATATCAGCAGGATTCCTGGCAGCCCTTCCATCTTCTGTTAATCTAAGCTTGGCGGCATCTGCTGCGATCCATTCCCATCAGGTGGGCTGGAAAGCCCACAATAGCGGCTATGGTGGAACCGAAATTTAGACGAAATAGAATCAAATCTCATTTGACTGAATTCCGTGTCCTGTTTCTTGGTTGCTCATAGCACTGGCTAAATTAGGAAAGAAAATTAATCACTTATCCTTTTAATACATTCATTCATCACTTTCTAATTCATCAAGCACCTTGGTCACAATGTAACACAAATGTAACTTACCAGGGAGGGAGCTCTGTTGAACACAGCGGCACTTTGCTTCAAAGTAAACATGTTTTGGATTGTGCGACACTGTGCTCATTGGATGGTAGTATCATTAGCTCTGCAATTAAGTTAAATTCTTCCATCATACACATTCATTGTCATGTTCTCTGCACTTCCCTGAATGGTGAAAATTCCAGGGAAAGCAATAAGGCTTGGCTTCCTTTTGGAGGAGATATCTCTGTAAACTTAAAGTGTTTGATTCAATTCAATCAAACTGAATACTTGATTCAATTACAAATATGCAAATAGAGTATAGGTGGAAAGAATCAGGGAGTGGTATCTGCGCTCATAGGTGCTTCCAGAGTTCACAGTTAGCCCTCATCACTTTCTCCTTCTGCTGTGTTGTTGGTGTGTGTGTGTGTGTGTGTGTGTGTGTGTGTGTGTGTGTGTGTGTGTTCGTTCCTCTTTGGGAAACTGAAGCTTCTTTCACGACACACACACACACCTTTTCTTATATTTCCTAGAAATATTCAACTGTTTGTTAGCCTTTGGCTCCCATTCAGAGACATTCCCTTAGCCACCCAAGATTATTAAAATGCTATCCCCCCCCCCAAAAAAAACGTGACTGGCAGGTAAAGGTAAGGGACCCCTGGACGGTTAAGTCTAGTCAAAGGTGACTATGGGGTTGCGGCACTCATCTCGCTTTTGAGGCTGAGGGAGGTGGTATTTATTCACAGACAGCTGTCCAGGTCATGTGGTCAGCAGGACTAAACTGCTTCTGGCGCAATGGGACACCGTGACGGAAGCAAGGGCGCATGGAAACGCCATTTACCTTCCCGCCACAGCGGTACCTATTTATCTACTTGCACTTTTGGCGTGCTTTCGAACTGCTAGGTCGGCAGGAGCTGGGACAGAGTGCGGGGATTCAAACCACCAACCTTCTGATCGGCAAGCCCAAGAGGCTCAGTGGTTTAGACAGAAAGATAGACAGAATGTGCCTGGTATACAAATAACTAGTACCTGGGTAGATTTTGTGTCATACTAACTTGTCTATGTTATAGATCAGTTGCACCTACGAGTTTATTATTTAATTAAACAACAAAAGGTCATTGCTTAGGAATAATAATAATAATAAGTATGTCTTCCCTCTCCCTTCATTTACTCACATACAGCTGGTAAATTTGGCATAACTGTATTTCTTGGCATTTTAAACATTTTTGTCTAGCAATAAATAGCCACTGGAGAAGACTGACATGAATGTGGTGTGTGTACCTGTTAGTATCTTTAATTTACAAGAAGAGATCACTACCCATGATTGTATGCTTATTTGGAGTAATGTTTGACCTCCTCTTAGATTAGAAGAAAAAAAATGGTGGGGTGCGGGGTGCTGTTTCCTGATGTATTCCCATATTTGAAACAAAACAGGATTTTCCGTACTTCCTTGGAGGGGTTTTAAGAAAGGTGTTTCAATTACAATTTCACGTTCAGTTCTTGACAATTCTAGATCCCATATGCTTCTTGCCACTGCCTATAATTACCCTGTCAGTGGCTGCCAGTTCTCCTAAGTGTTACTTAGGTATTACCCCCCCCCCCTTTTATTTTATTTTATTTTAAAATCAAATAATACATTACTGCTCTTGTAAAGACAAACGCAATTATTTTAAGCTAAGGAACGATGTTAACTTTTAAGGTAAGGGGAGTGGCCATAGCTCGCTAGGAAAGCATACATGCAAATCCCAGTTTCAATCCATAGCTTCTCCCGGTAGGACGGCAAAAGCCTGGAGAGTTGGTGCCTATCTGTGGAGACAACAGTGAGACAGATGAATGAGGATGTTTTTTGTATGTCAACTTCCTAACATCTACTTTCCCTTTCACCAGGATCTCTGTATGAGTTCTCCATTATGCCATTTGATTCTTACAAACATTGCTTTTGCTGCAGGGATCATTGTCTCTTTGAATTGTAAAGATAGTGCATATCAACACAACAAACACATACTGGTTTTATATCACTATAAGGGTTAGGACGCAGGTGGGATGCAGGTGGCACTGTGGGTTAAACCACAGAGCCTAGGGCTTGCCGATCAGAAGGTTGGCGGTTCGAATCCCTGCAATGGGGTGAGCTCACGTTGCTCAGTCCCGGCAAAGTGCAAGTAGGTAAATAGGTACCGCTCCGGTGGGAAGGTAAACGGCGTTTCCGTGCACTGCTCTGGTTCTCCAGAAGCGGCTTAGTCATGCTGGCCACATGACCCGGAAGCTGTACGCCAGCTCCCTTGACCAGTAAAGCGAGATGAGCGCCGCAATCGCAGAGTCATCCGTGACTGGACCTAACGCTCAGGGGTCCCTTTACCTTTACCTAAGTGTTAGGACTTAAATAGCTCTAATAAATAAGAGCCAGTAAGAGCACTGTGAATTCTTTGTTGGTGGCCCTAATTCCCTCTCACAGAGTTTTTTTTGGGAGAGATTGAATGAGTGTCAAACCTGTGGAAATTGGTGGGGTCTAGTTCCCTGTACTGTAGAGTGATATATAATTGCTTGTGCTGCAAACCAAACTGATAACCATCAAATATTTCACTTAATGTGGAAATGCCCCACAGCCCAGTTGAGAAACCTTTCACCCCTTACACTGAATCATAAATAGCCTCAAACTTTTTCTTTGTTTATTGCACAAATAGTTGACGCTGATAAAAAACAACAACACTGAAATCATATCCCAAAGAGGATCTTCAAGACTCCAAACAAGTGGGCAGGGGGTAATGATGATTTCCCACCAAACCTTGTTTGTCCAAATGCTGGAAAATCAGACTGTAACCTGTAGAACGGCATTTCATACAGGTGGGTTTCTTGTCTTTGCGGCCTATAATTTCCTCACCCTTTCAGCTTATGGCAAGGCTAAGAAAAGCTTTCCTTCCAGAAGACTCAGTTTGTCAATCAGTGTTAGAACAGAAATTGAGCTAGACTTGAATTTAAAAAGCACTTTCTGTATATGTGATGAACCCTTGTACATCTGCAGTGACAAACTGCAGAAAAGCTTATGGGGAGAATTATCTTTTGTTTGTTTCGTGTTACATTAGGAAAGGGATGGGAATGTATGATTACCCTTGAGATGTTGTTGGGACTCCAGCTTCCATCAGCGCCAACTGGCATGGCCAGTGGTCATTTTATCATGTATTTTTTATTGTGTGGCTCACCCTGAGATTTACGGATGAAGGGCAACATACAAATTTAATAATAAGCTGCCACCAGCAGCTAAAGGGTATCGGGTTCCTCATCTCTGCATTATCAGCCAGTCAAATCTGTAGTCCAAGCCAGCTATTTGTAAATTTTGAAGACATCACTACATCATTGCCATATGTGCTTATTGTATCCAAATGTTTTCCACATTGGGGTAAAAGCCAAGTGAGTAGGAAAGAAAGAAAGACTTGGCAATATTAAGCATATTATTGCATATTCTTTTGCTACTCACTACGGTAAAATTAACATCAAATGAGTTTTCACGGTTAATAGAGAAGTAAAAGTTTACTACATTGAAAAAAACTTTTTTTTTTGCAAGCATGGCACTTAAAAGAAACTGCTTGCAATAAACTGATAATAATCTCCAATTATTTAAATGGTACAACTGCAGAGCAGCTATATAATACCGAACTCATATGGCATGATAAGGTAACAGTATCAAATATATCTGAAAAATGGCCATTATGACATGTCTTCTCTGGAATGCAGGTTTCTTTTTCTACAACCCTGTAAAAATGAACATTATCCTTATCATATAAATGCAGTACTTTATTTCTGCACTTGGTTTCCCCCCCCCCTGTGGTTTTAACTCGCTAGATAAGTGGTCAGCATCTAACTTTTATGGGTAGCTCTTTGGAAAATGAGGGCAGGTGGCCAATAACTTTCCACCTCAACACCTGTATGTGTCTTACACACACACACACACACACACACACACACACACACACACACTTTCCATAGTGATGTACTGGGAAGGTTGGTCCTTCCCCACTTGGTTTTGGTCATGTGTTACCAAATAACACTCCTTAGCAAGAAGAATATTTATATAGCCCCTACTGCAGGGGTCCCCAGACTTACCGAGCGGCGGGCCGGTGCCCGCCGCGCCGACCGCGCGGTGGGCCGGACTGCAGGGGAGTGCGCGCGCAGCGGGCCGGAGGGCGGGGGAGTGCGCGCCCGTGCGCATGCGCACACGCACACGGGCGGAAAAAAATCGGCGAAAATCGCTTGTGCGCATGCGTATGGGCCTCCCCCGACCCGGAAGTGCACCAGAAATGACCTCTTCCGGGTCGGGAGAGGCCCGTACGCATGCGCACAAGCGATTTTCGGCGATTTTTTGCCGATTTTTCAGATCGCCGCTGCGCCGCGCGCCGTGAGAGCGGGCGGCGGCAGCGGGCGGCGGGGGTCGTCGCGGGCCGGATTGGAAGGCCGATTGGGCCGCATCCGGCCCGGGGGCCGTAGTTTGGGGACCCCTGCCCTACTGGCTTCTTTGTACAGTGGTACCTTGGTTTACAACCATAATCCAGTCCGGAGGTCCGGTTGTAAACCAAAACAGGTCGTAACCCAAGGCGAGCTTTTGCCAATGGGGCCTCCCAAAAAAGGGAGCGTTTTAATCGAGAAAAAAAAGCGTTTTAATCAAGAAAAAAAAAGACATGCACTTCCGGGTTTGACGTGGTTGTAATCCAAAACGGTTGCAAACCAAAACGGTTGCAAACCAAGGTACCACTGTATTTCAAATCTTATTACACATAAGCCTTTCCATCCCATCATAAAATCAGTAAACGTTTACGTCAGCAGCTCGTACTAAGAATGTATTTCAATTCAGCCCAAACTTCTCATCAAAAAGCTTTTGGCTAGTTTCGTAAAACAAATCAAAGCTGTCTGCACCCCTCAAGGAAGGGAGTGACACGGACATCAAGGCACAAACTGTGTCAGTTCGCCTCCACCCACCCCCCAACTCTCATTTTTGCATCTCCCCATCCAAATTTTGTCCATAACTGTTTGCCAGTGAAGGGATGGACTGGCTCTCACCAGCATTTGGAAAAAGGTATCCTAGACCCTTGTGCTGTGGGCTAAGCAACTCTTGGACGTGCCAAGCCACATCTCCCATCCATTCAGGACAACAGCTTGCCTCTAATAAATTGAGAAGTGAGATGCTGAGCAGGGGCATAGGAAGGGGGGGGGGGTTCGGGGGATGCTGTCCGCCCTGGGTGACATTCCTGAGGAGGTGACAAAATGGCACACTGAGGGAGGGCAGCACTTACCGCAGGGCCTGGCCTGCAGCGCGCCTGAGCCATGCGTCTCTCCTGGGAGTGACGAGGTGGGTCGGGGCACCGCGCTGCCCAAAATGGCAGTGTAGGGCTTGCGTCCACCAGGCAGACTCTGCAGGCAGCTCGCTGCAGCGCCCCTGTGTGTGGATTGCCCCGCCCCCACCGCTCCGGGTGCCGAAGCAGCTAGGTATGCCTCTGACCCTGCGTTCTTAAGTGACCTACCATTTAGCACTCACCTAACATCAAATTTTCTTTTCTTCAAAAACACACAGGTCACCTCCACTTTTGTTTGCCCAGGTATCCTGCTTTCATTTCAGTTACCACTTTTGTTTTCCTATCCTGTGAGTATAATTGGTTTTAGATCCCTGAGTTAATGATAATTTTACAGGGATTATTTACATGAAACACATATATACCCTGTTTCTCCGAAAATAAGACATACCCATCAAATAAGCCGTAGCAGGATTTCTAAGTATTTGCGCAATATAAGCCATACCCTGAAAATAAGACATAGTGATAGGCGCAGATCTGAAGGGCGCCAAGGAAGAGGCTAGGCTGGACACGTAATAAAAAAAATAAGACATCCCCTGAAAATAAGCCACTGTGTGCTTTTTTGAGGAAAAATAAATATTAGACGGTGTCTCATTTTCGGAGAAACACAATGTAGAGAGAGATGATAGAGATAGAGATAGATAGAATGAGGAGGACATGGGATCATGCCACTTAGCCTTGCCTCATTTTTTTATCTATGTGCTAACTATGTCCTCTGCCAGCTGCATTGCTGGTGACCATGTGGTTCTATGCATGTATCTATGAACCCATTGAGAGCTGCTTCACATGACTGAAAAAACCATTACCAGTTGGGCATAAGCCATGGTGGTTGTGGCTGAGCCTAGCTTAGTCCCATGACTCTCTTTTTAAAATGTGAGGTGGTCTGGGTCCCATCTTTGTCCAGGTGGCAACATCTACCCTCCCATTCCCTTTAATGCACAGTAGCTTCTTCTTTTTTTCTGATTGGCAGCAATGGGACAGATTGGCTTTCTTTTAGTTCCATTAGCTTGGCTTTCATCTTTCCATGTTCCAACTTGGTTTTGTCAGTTCCAGTGCACTGGGCAGCAATCTAAAGCCAGAAGGAAGCTGGTGGTGCCCAACATGATCCTTCTAATGGGACACTGGGGCAGTGCCCTAGCCAAAGAGCCGCAGTACCTGCCACACCTTCTGGTTGGTGACAGCAGATGACAGGAATGAGCAAAGCTGACTTTCATTCCCTTAACACAGGCTTCCTCAACCTCGGCCCTCCAGATGTTTTGAGACTACAGTTTCCAGTATCCCTGACCACTGGTCCTGCTAGCTAGGGATCATGGGAGTTGTAGGCCTGCCTTAACACTTCCCAGCAATCAGGCAGGGTACCACTGGCAGCAGGGACACTGCCATAATGTTTTGGTCTTTTGCCTATGCCATGCCAATATCCACCCGGGAGCTATACATATACAAGCATGGCAGCCCTCAATTCTTCCATCTGCTCCTGTTCTTCCCCCTGTCCTGCTCGATTTCTAGCTGTGGCCAAGATGTTAAAGAGAGAGAAATGAACCAGTGGTTACCAGCAGTGAGTTATCAGTCCACTGAAGGCAGTAAATAATGTACATTGACTTCAGGAGAAAGGAGTGCACTACACATTTTATTTTACAGCCTGTTGTAATACTTGAAATAGAGCACTTGGCCTCCTACAATATGTGCAATCAAGACAACAGCCCCATAAAACTGGACAAAGGAAAAAGCCAGCTGATTTTTATTTACAGTATTTTGCATAAAGAATTTCAACAGACTTTTTTTGGAAGGAAACGACAACAAGTAACCAGCAACCAGATGAATTACTTCTGGTAGCTGGGTGGTGAACACTTTTTATTTATTTATTTTAATAATTTTTTATTGTTTTAAAAGATACAAGATAGCAATACACAGATACAATCATACAGAAGACACAAAAAAGCATACAATTACGGAAAGAAAAAGAAAAAGAAAAAAAGAGAAAGAAAAAAGAAAGAAAGAAAGAAAAATCCCCTTACAGTATTTTATCTATCTCTTACTAACTTATGATCTAAATTCTAACTTACAGATGACTTCCAATTAGACTTCCTGTAATTTATCTTTACATTGTTTCTTTATGCACAGTTTGTTATATACACATCGTTTTCTTTTCCCTTTTTTCCTCTATAGTTAATCTTTATGGTGTAGATTTCTTACATATTGGGTTCAGTCTAATTCTGCCAGTGGAGTTTCTTTTACTTTATTCTTTCTTATATACTCTTTAAACACTTCCCATTCCTTATTGACTTCTTGTTTCATTTGACCTCGTATTCTACCTGTCATTTTCGCTAATTGCATGTATTCCACCATTAGGATCTGCCATTCTGCTATATTGGGTGCTATTTTGTTTTTCCAATTTCTTGCTATTATTATTCTTCCTGCCACTAAACCTGAACACAATTTATTAATATTATGAATGCACATATGAAAAGTTCCTCTGGTTTGGCATAGCTTCTCTGCTACATATTGCCACATTTCCTGTTTGCACTAATATTTCTCTCTTCCTAAATCTGTTTCAAGGGTCTCCCGTCACCTCTTGCAAGTGAAGAGATGGGGAAACTATACACTTGTGTGATCTGGTTTCTTAGCAACCTCCCTGCTATTTCTCTCCCCCCCCCCAACTTTTCACATATTCTAGAAGCAGCTAAAAAAGTATAAGATTGAACAGCTGCAATGCCTTTGTGAAATACCTTCTTGTCCTCAGCCTTCCAGAAACTAAAGTTTCCAGGGATACAGTATGTGAAACTCTACAGAGAAACTGCGATAGCCTTTAAAAAACCCATTTGCTTCTCTGCAATCACGTTCGCTTCAATGTTGCTTCATTCCCCCCCCACCCTTTTCTTTTTCAGTGTTCCATGCAGAGGTGGGGGTGCAAATGAGCTGAAGGAAGCAAAAGCTGCAGGAACCATATGTTTCAATTCCAGAATTACTTTTAGATATTTTCCTAATTAAAACAGAATTGACGGAGAACAGAAAACAGGGCAAAGTGAACCAAATATGCAATAAAGAAGCTGAATGGGAGAAACAGAAGACCATTGTTTTGGATTGACTCCGGAAATGTTACTTGTGTACATAAAGAAAGCAGCTTGATGTAGATTTAGCACAAAAATGTGGCATCCAGTCATGGTTTGTGGGAGACTGGTGACTAGGTAAGTTAAAGTAAAGGACCCCTGGATGGTTAGGTCCAGTCAAAGGTGACTATGGGGTTGCCGTGCTCATCTCACTTTCAGGCCTAGGGAGCCGGCGTTTGTCCGCAGACAGCTTTCTGGGCATAGCTGCCAAGTCTCCTGTATTCCCCGGGAAACCCCCGTTTTTCCGGCTGTCCCCAGCCGAAAAAACTGGGTTTTTTTGTTTTTTCCCGGTTTATTCTGGCGCGGCGGCCATTTTGGAACTGGGCGGAGCATGCTCAGAAGCAACTTTTGATGCTGCTTTGCCCAGTTCCAAAATGGCTGCAGCACGACTTCTGGTGCGGCGGTCATTTTGTAACAGGGCAGAGCAGCATCAAAAGTCGCTTCTGAGCATGCTCCGCCCAGTTCCAAAATGGCGGCAGCGCTACTTCCGGTCTGCTACTTCCAGTCCAGTCCCTTATTTCTCAGGCCGGAACTTGGCAGGTATGTTTCTGGGTCATGTGGCCAGCAGGACTAAACTGTTCCTAGCAAAATGGGACACCATGACATAAACCAAAGTGCACGGAAACGCCGTTTACCTTCCCGCTACAGTGATGCCTATTTATCTACTTGCACTGGTGTGCTTTCAAACTGCTAGGTTGGCAGGAGCTGGGACAGAGCAATGGGAGCTCACCCCGTCGCGGGGATTTGAACTGCCAACCTTCTGATCAACAAGCCCCAAAGCAGGCATCCCCAAACTTCGGCCCTCCAGATGTTTTGAACTACAAGTCCCATCTCCCCTGACCACTGGTCCTGTTAGCTAGGGATCATGGGAGTTGTAGGCCAAAACATCTGGAGGGCTGCAGTTTGGGGATGCCTGCCCAAGAGGCTTAGTGGTTTAGACCACAGTGCCACCCGCATCTCTTAGGTGTCTAGGAACATCTGCAGGCTTGAGTGCTTCTCCCTGCCCTCTGATGCAGGTCTTCCTCCCATCAGTTTTGGGGATAACTCATGTTAGTGCCATATATAGTGACTTTTTTAGTCCTGTTTTTTTTTAAAACTTACTGCTTTCATATCCCACCTTTTCTCTAAGGAACTCAAGGCAAACTTCAAGGCAGCGTACATGCTTCTTCCCACTCCATTTCATCCTCACAATAACCAGGGCTTATTTTTAGCTTAAACTCACCGGAACTCAGTTCCTGCACTTCTCAGATGGGCGCCATTGCCGTTGTAACAGCGAAACATTTGTGGTAAATTCTGGCACGCCTTTTTCTAGAAAAATAGCACTGGCAATAACCCCATGAAGCTAAGAGGTGGATGATCCCATATTGAGCTTCATGGCTTAGTGGGAATTTGAACCCTGGTCTCCCAGGTCCTAGTCTGACACGAACCACCAGGCCAGTGATTCCCAAACTGTGGCCTGTGAAACACCAGGGGCCTGTGGGATTCATTCAGGTGGTTCATAAAAATTCAGGTGGTTCTTTGTGTCTGTAAAAATACAATTAAAAATCATGCAGCTTCTAGCTCAGCATGTTACAATTGCTAGAAGAGGAAGGGAAAAAAAATAATTTAAGTAGTCCACCAAGACTCCCGGTTATTTCAAGTGGTCCACATAGGAAAACATATGGGAATCATTGCACTAGGCACCTCTGAACCTTCAGTTGACATGAAATCACAGCTTGAAACCATAGTCGGAAACAAATTTGTTGCTTGTGTGTATGTGAATTTCACCATAGTTTTGAAAAATATACTGGTGCAGACAAAACATGAACTATTGTTATCTCCAAATCTGGATGGGAGCGGGCAAAGGAGGAGGAGGGAGGGAGAAGCCCAGATGATGGACAGCCAAGTCACATTATTCCTGCACCAGCACACTGAGTCAGCTACAAACTACTCAATTATAGACGTTTGATGAATGCTACTAAAGTAGAAACTTGGATAGGTCTTCCACCCACCCACCCCTGCCCACTATATATATTTCCACTGTTCCACACCGTAATGCCTGTTTGCGCAGAATCTGACTGCAGATTGATGTCTTCATTTAAATGGAGAGTAGCCGGTTTTAAGCTTTAACTCTTCTCATAATGGCACCTCCAGGCAACAAGAGAAAGATTCAAGAAGCCAAGCCAGGTCTTGGTATTTATGTGCATTGTGTCCTTGGGTGATGTAGACTTGTACCTTCTGTATATTTAAATATATAGCCAGTTTCACTGGCAAGATGCTTTAGGAAAAGTACATAAGAGATCCCTTTGTGGATCGGTGAAATATTTATTCACCCATCATCATCAGTTTTGCAGTTACACAGAGAAGCAGGTTTAAGAATGGGAATATATGGGAAATGATCATAACATACAATATGTGAACAGCCCTGACACTGGGAGGGGAGGCACTTGACACAATCCAGCTCTACATTGGGTTGGTTTAATTAATATTGCGATACTAACCATGTCAACTCAGAAGTAAGCCCCATTGGATTCAATGGGATTAGTTCCTAGGTAAATGGGGTTAGACTGTTAAGGGATGGGGGAAAGAGATTTGTTTTGTTCACATCTTAATATGAACCTACCAGATTTATGCTTTCTGAACCAGAATACAGACCCAAACATAACTCTCCTGTGAAATATGCATTCCCCCAATTTAGTCCACCAAGGATGTGTACAAAAATGTTCATATTAGTGAAAAGTGCACACACAAATGCATATATTAGTGAAAATAATGTTCATACAAAGGTGTTTTGTATTAGGGAGAAATTGTTGGCATAATACGTTCAAAGGTGCACATGAAGGAGGGGCTCTAGGGGGGCGGTGAAAGACCAGGCTATAAAATGGATCATCTTCAACTGCCCTCCACGCATGGGGCCTTCTCGTGGCAGGAGGGGTCCTGTGGGATGGGGGGATGGGAGAAGATGAATTTTATGGTAACCAGAATAAGAGATAAAGTATAAGGACAATGATTAGCTGTATGAATTTATGTTAAAGATTAGGAGTGGAAATTATCAGAATGAAACTGCAATTAATAAGTATAAGATATGAAAATCAATAGGGGAAAGATATGGGGAAGTCACAAAAACAATGTCAATTAAAGGAGGGATGAATTTATATGAAGTTTTTCTTTTTTCTTTTTTCTTCTATATTCTTTCTTCTTTATTATTATTATTTTCTCTTTCTCTTTTTTAAGGACATGTATGGATGGATGGCTGGGCGGACATCCTCCTTTGTCTTCTCTCATTACCCTAGGGCCCACTGGTGGCAGAGGTGGGCTCAGGGGGGGAGGAGGGGGGAGGGGATAAACCCAGCTACAAAATAGACCACCTTCGACTGCTCACCCTGCATGGGACTCTCTCGTGGCAGGGGGGGGGGGCTCGTAGGGGTGGTGGAACAGGGTGGATGAATTTGATATGTGTGTCTTTTTCTATTTTTTGTAAAATTAATAAAAATTATATTTAAAAAAAAACACAAAGGTGCACATGAAAACGCATGGAGTTTTTCAAGCAAACTTCTTTCTTTTTTTCAAACCAAATCACAAACTGGTGCAGAAAACGGAGCAAGCTGAATTGAAGATTTGAAAAATGAAAAGCTGGGAGAAATGGAAATGGATGTTTCATTGATCTTCCCATATTCATATTGGGTGAAATTTTCCCCTGATCAGCTTTCTGGTAAGAATCGAAGAAACCAGCATAATATGCCAGACCTTAAACCACTTGAGATTTCCCACCAGAAAATCCCTTTGGACGCCAATCTTGCTTATTTTGTGTTCCCTGTCTGTAAGCATTCAAGCATACCAAGAATACTGACAGGAATGTTCCTGGGATCAGGAGTTTTCAATAGCAGAAAAACTTGAGCAGTAGTTTGGCCTCTCCACGGAGAACATCCTCACCAGTCCAAAACTCCAATACAAGCAACCAGTATGAGGGAGAAACAAAGCATATCTTGAAGAGCAGCCTGGGTCAATGATTTCTCTGGATATGAGGTTGGCATGTGCAGAAACCACATCCTTTAGAAATTTTGTTAGCACTGTGCTGACACTTTTCTTTGGTCCATAAGTAATCCATATTCTTTACCCAAGCACCAACATCCGAATTGCCTCAAAATTTCACTTTACCTGAAGTTTGGTGGAAACTCTCGTTGTAATATATTGTTATAGATTGAGGAGGGGGACCCACCCTAAACCCTAGAAATTAATAAATGGTAGGATTTTGATCATCTGAACTGTGAAAGGAGAAATTCCGGCTGCATAGGCTTGCCTATGTCAAACAACCTGGCCAAGCTAGGGCCATTAAGAAACAACACAGTGTGGGAATGTTCAGGGAGGCAGG